>NC_051424.1:9080029-9102529 GCF_015228065.2 Penaeus monodon | reverse complement strand
GACAGACTAAACAATATATCTCCACTCTGAACCTTAAAATTCACTAATAACTTCAGCCTACACATTCAACTGAGAAATTAAGTGGATCTGTTACAATTATCAAATCAATATGACTCATATCACAGCTTAAACATTAATGGCCTGTGTAACAGATAGCACCGTCAAGACCAGATCAAATAACTGCAACATCTACAGTCTTGCTATTTTGTAGCAGCAGTAGTTAGTTAACACACCTACAAAGAATGATTACACTCAAAATTTGTATTTAAAACATTTCTCTAAAGGCAGGTAACAATTTATGCAAACATCTGTACAAATGCTAAAAAGATTTCAGTTTGCCTTCGTGGATAAGTTGAATTAGAATTATCAAAACAGGAATTAACTATAATATCATTTACACACATCATACTGACTGTCACAAAAACATAAAAGTCCTGATAGTCCTAGTAACCTAACAAGACAAAAATACTCTTCAAACATACACTCTAATATCTATGGTCCAAGTGCATTAAACAGGCATATGCAATCCTTTGACAGCTATGGTTAATGAACAGATTTGAACAGTATTATGTAACATGCAAATTCTGTCAGCATCTGCTTAATCCTTACAATGCAATGTATTTCTACAATCCTAATAATTAATAACAAAAAATCCATCACCAATTCCAGTATTTCTGCCACTGTTACCAATACCTCCACCAAATATATGATAATCTTCCTTAATGAAACCCCAGAATATGGTAAACTGATTGCCTCTGCCTTCTACAAGGTCCATCATCCAAATAGATCAAAATTTTCCATTTGTTGAACCTTGGTGAAGGTTTTTAAGATATGAGGCATGACAGGACATGCTCACTGAACATGCATTTCCAATCCTTATATGTTGATCCTCTTCTTGCTATGTTTTAAGACAATGCTTATATGCTTGATATGCAAAAAATCTAATAACATACTTTTAAATTTCATTACCAAATGCTGATAAAAATAACAGCCATGGTTTCAACTGCTGTCTTTCCATGTGTTCCTGCTTTGGCCCATACTTATGTAACAAGTCTTCATAAAGGTACTGGTCATAATATACAGTACTCTCCAAGACTATACCAAAATAGCCCCACTCTCTGATTATTTCTCTCGCTCCTGAAGTTGTTAGCTGACTCATATTCATAAGAGGCAGCCATGCATGCAAAATTGAAGCATAATTGCATTACCAAGTAAAAGGTACTTTACATGCAGGGAGCTTTAGTGGTTAAATAAAAAAAACTATCAATCTTACTTTTGTAGGGGTTAATTATCAGAAGTCTAACATCTTGAACATTAACAACAATAACCAGTCATATACACTGAAAGGGTAAAAGAAGTACTCAACACAATTTCCCTGTCTTTTCAATCTTTAAGATGTCTATGCAGTGGGTTAGATACAGTATACCTAAAAAAAACTGGTGATACATGATTGATCTGTGGAGTAAATTGAACCTAAGCTTACATAACAAACAATGAGAAGTGCAATATTAAATAACATATACTGAAAAAGATGTTAAGCTCATGCACACGAGATTCTAGGAAAGTGATTTCATTATGTGCACTTCTTTCCTGGTGAGATATTCTGTATCTATACAAGTTTGACAGGCTGTGCCAGTGTCCTGCTAATTTTTTGCCTGTATTTACAGAAGAAACATATGAGGCAGGCCTTATCTTTGTTCTATACCTTTTGGAGAACACAGTTTAAAGTCTTATAACTTTCCTGCTGTTATACGCACCAACTTTCTGGAATAAGGCACAACTAGGTCAACTTGTAAATTTCATGATATACAACTTATTATACATTCACCACAAAATCTTAAATAACTCTCAATTTATCTGCAACATAAACCTAAAAAGTTTTGTTCTTCACTCTTTTCATTTAGAGAAAACAAAGAGTTAAATCTGAGTACAAGTATCTCTTATAAACAGCATATATCAAGTCATGGATTCAAAGCCTCGGCTAAATTTACAGAATCAGAGATGGCTTAGAGATTAGGGATATTTTTCTGAGATGACATGAGATGACATCTTTTTAGATAAAGAAGTATAATATAATAAATAACATGAACAACTAAGGAATATTCTTTCTGTAATGATCTTGGAAAGGCAAAGAAGCAAGCATACTTTTTGTTTCTCACTACTATACATATATTTATAATTGCCTTCTTGGGTTTTAAACCCTTCCTTAGTATCTCACAACTGATGATTTCAACCAAACCTTCTCAAAAATTAATTTGAACAGAAAAAAAAAACATCACTTTTAATAAAAAGGGGAGATACTTTCCAAATGTAAAAGTAATTCTTAAAAAAAAAAATTATGTAATGATTCTACACATCATTTTAGGTAATAGAAAAAAAATTGCCATGTCATGGAGGTTTAGCACTCAAGGATGATGCAACAGAAGAGGTAAAAAAATGAATCAAACATTTAGGCCTGACAGACATTTTGTGGTAAATTGGAAATTGTTAATCACTCCGGGAAACACCACTGTTTTTGTGTGATTTACACTATAATATGGGATGGAAATGGATGTGTTAATAAAAGGTAAGTAGAACAACTTTAGTAAACCTTTCAAATGAAAAAAATTACAACTAAAACACAGTATTTTTAATCATAGTGTCAAAGGCTCATTATTTGTATATCTGCTTTTTGTTTTTCATGAATCTCCTATTCCTAATTCAAATATCTACAAATCACAATAAAACCCTCAAATTACCTAAAAAAATATATATAATTCTTTCCTAAAAATCTGTCACACCATAATATTTTTAAAATCAGAATTAATGTGGGGAAAACAGATTATTTTTAAAATTAAAAAATTTCTCTCCGAGATACTTACCCCAAAACTGCATCTGACCATTTGCAAACAAACAAAAATCAAAACCCGAAAAATCTGTCTGTTAAAAATCCAAAATGCATCCATGCAGAAAAATCTTGGCAAGTGCAATGGTACTGTACTTTGATTAAAAAAACTCTTTTTTCTGAAGCATCTTAGGCCTTTTAAAATTGCCCCCAAATTTAAAAAACGAAAAAAGAAAGAAAAAAAAAGAAAATGAAAATAAAAATAAATAAAAACAGTACCATATATCACATGCCAGTGGTTAACATACCGGATTTTATAAGGCACCATGGCAAAATAAACAACCAAAACCTACATTCTTCATTTAATTCTAACTATCATTAAAATTTAAAGCATGCCCACTATCTTCTACATGCACAGGTCACCTTTTTCCTATTCATCACTAAAGCATTCAAGATTAAAAAACTTTGCAACTGGAAATCTTTTAAAACTTCATTGCAGTGCAATTTCAGGATGCATAGCTGCAAACTAATTTGCTATTAATAGTTTTAAAGCTTACAATGCATTCCAGTATCCATAATATCTCTCTAAATGCTAACAAACAAACATACAAAGCATAAAAAATAAGCAAACAAGAATTTTATGGAAATCTGGAATGCACGTTTCTCTTCCAATTTTTTATTATTTAAATAGTCAAAAATACTAACCAGAACCTCCTTCACTAATTTGGTCGTTATAGTGTCCCCGGCCCTCACCATATCCATGACGGGTAGGGCCGCTACGATTGACTGGTGTGACAGAATTTCCCGGATTAGAAGAGCTAAGAGGTCTGGGTTCCCGGGTAGGGTGGTGGCGGATCATCGCTGTATGCCCGATAGACCTCTTGGCTCCGCCCTTTGGCCGTTCGGGCACCGCTGCAGCTGCTCCCCACTAGGCGAGATGGCCCAGGCTGATTGTGGTGATGAAGGTGGTGGTGATGATGGTGACTGGGGCCCGGGGGCACCTTGGGCATTTGGGCTCGGGCCTTGGCGATGTCGCGGGGAAAAGAAATAGGAAGTTTCAGAGACCAGTATAAGGTAATTTTCATGCCTGATTTCATATTAAAAACATTTTCTTAATGATGACAAAAATGTTCATAACAGCCTTAACTAATCCTTGATTCTCTTACTTTGACTCTTCTGAGAGTGCGACAGGTCTACGTAGATTTTTCTGTGATGGATCGCGCTGGAGGTTTTGCGAGGGTTGCTGGATGGGGTGCACTGCGCAGCATTTGATGAAAATGCCCATGAAGACCACAAAGCCAACCTAGCATCATCACACCATACCATATTGCTGTGAAATAAAAAAGTAATGATGATCCATTCTTCTTTCATGTGGGAACAGCAGTTTTTATTTGTTCTAAATCATATGAAAAGCGTTACACCTTTATCAGATATTTTGTTGAAAATTATCCCTTTTTTCAAATAGAAAATACTACACTATAAATTTTTATCATTCCTAAAAAAATCACCATCCTTTCATCTTTTGCAAAGGAATAAAAAGGGAATTATTAAAAGTAAAATGGAATGATTAAAAAAGTAACTACAACCACAAGAAGAGGTTGTGTTCTTACTGTGATCCACTCAGCAACACTGTTAAGGTGTCCTGGTTGAAGGGGTGGGTTCTTGAGCCTTGCAAGGGGTCCCTCGGCATCCACTGAAAGACATTTTTGAAGACATCGCATAACCCTGGAAGCAAACTTTGACATTGGGGGTGAGACATCTTTTTCATTGTTTAATTAACCCTTTACTGATATAATTTTTACTTTCCTTAAAGAATATTAAGTAAAAAATATTCCTAGAGTCAAATACAATTCACAGCACTGACAGCAAAGATCATCTCACCTGGAAGTTATTACATGGGGCTCCAGGTCTCATAAAGACAGGTTCACCAAAGATATGCTTTAGTTCTGAAGTAGATTACAAGTGGAAGTGTCATTGCCTTCTTGACAAGAAATTTCACACAGCTTCTTTTTGTCTTTCACACGGTCTGATGTGAGGAAGCACTCCGTCAACTTGTGTGCAGCATATTGATCCACTACATTTTCCTTAATACAGACCTGGAGGGTAAATTGAAAAAGAATTAATAAAACTGTAGTAGACATTATATCAATTCTTTGTGCAATACACAGATCTTCTGGATGCTCTCCGTAAATACCAATAAACTCTATCCAATTTTTTTTTAATGTACTCTTTATCTCTCTTTAGAAACTGCTTAAAAGCAGACTTTAAAAGCCTATAGTAAAAACATCAATGCAATAAAGGTGGTTCTCAGCACCATTAATACCAGATTTTTTTAACAATAATTTTAAAAAAAAAAAAAAAGTTATTTCTAGCTCTACCTTTGTGCCTTTTTAATTGCACTGTTTATGATCACGTTTCTTCCTGGGGGATGGGCACTGTGCCATGCGACCATTGCAATTCACCGTTTCCCTCCAGTCTGTCCTCAGAATGGCACTGAACTCGAGCATCATGCTTCACATACGTGCAATGGTCTCTGCTACAGCAAGGCCCTTCACTTGGACTGGAAGAATGCAAAATTAGTTGCACTTAACTAAGAATGAACCAAGATCAAGATTTATACAAATGTTTGTTAAAGGATACACATTTCTTTTTGATAGATATTTTGATCAATCATTTACATATTAGAATACGGGCTAATCTACAGGTTAGTTTACTAAAGAAATAATGTTTCAAGTCATGCTCTTTCATAATGATGAGAGACTTTTATCTCTCGTTACTGTTCTTCAAAACTCTAACTCTCAGTGATCTCCAGATGCCATTATAATCTTAATTCAAACCCCATTTTCATAACTTTAATACTGCTTCTTTTCTGGTGACTTATTATTGCAGTTGAATGTTGAATTCAATTATTTAAAAAAAAGGCTAGGTGAGTCTTTTTTTTATGAAGCAGGTAGGGCCAATTACCTTTCCCCAAAACACTCTGCTTTGAGACTTTACTGGTTCTACTATGCATGTTACAAATTGCTCCACAGTGGGCCCCCTGGAACCCCTTTCTCACAGTTAAATGTAAACTATAAAAACGAAGCGAATGTAAAAGTTAAGTATAATATTATTATAATTCAAACTTGTTTCACTAACAAACTGTTTAAGCAGCATAATTCTTTAAAACAAATTACACTGAACTACAAATATGAGAATTTTGGCAATAGCAACTTGTTCTAAATACTCATGTAATAATACAAACAAAATTTAATAGAAAAAATTTACTGAATTATGATTTTCTTCTGTTTTTCATATTTACATAAATCGGTCCCTATATTCTCAAACTTCTTATCACTATAAGCACAAAATTTTAATGCAAAAATAAGATATCTGAATCTTTAAACATACCTACATGTATTACTGAACCCTAAATAAATTTACAGATTGTACTATACCTGCACTGTGTGTTTTTTTCTGCGTCTGCACTCTCTTGCAGATGAATTCTGCATTTTATCATTCTGAGAAATCTTGAGTGGATAACAACACTTTTCTTTACATTCCTCATCATCATAACCACAGTCACATTCCTCCCCTTCTTCACGATCTTATTTCCGGGAGAAGGCACCATTGTTGGTTGAGAAACAGTTTTGTTCTTCTCTTTTCCGATATGGCATCAAGAACCAGCGCTATATTACGAATGGAGCACTGAGAAACTTGTCATTATTTGGCCGATCTCCACTGGTGGCAGAGGAGAACATAATGTAGTTCCCCAGCAGACCCCCCGGCTTACACGTCTCAGGAAAGTCGTGTGGTGAGCCAAAATTATGACCCAAACTCGTGAGCCAATGTGAGCTGTGAACCTTTGGAGGAACGCGAGAGTTTAGTTGAGGAATTGGATTATACCAGGTTTTAGGGATCTCTTTTCAGAGTGACGGAAACCTCCCAGGTTCTCTGTATGGTCTTGTACTTTTCGCAAATACCACCAGAGGCACCTGTTGAAATAATCAGTAACAAAATTAACAAGAAGTATTTTCTTGGTTTAAGTCCAAAAGGTTTAAGTCCAAATCATGAAAATTGATACACATTAAACCAATGCATACTGTATCCTTTACACATTTTACAATCTTAAGATTTCACAATGCTAATAAACATTTGAAAAAGGGGGCACAATACCTGTGGAGAAGAACCCAGGGTAAGCCAGGGTACCACCTGTGAAATCCCCAACGTAAACCATAAGCAAGACAGAAGTCGTCCTGCTTCTTTTGGGAATGTAGGTTCAGGAAGTTGCTCACATCCACATTGGCTTACAGAATTTGTTTGGTTCTCCTGTCCAGTTTGGACGGCAAGGCTCATCATTATCAATCTTGAAAGAAAGCAAATCAAGTGATAAAACCATTTTATAACATACATCAACTAGCTGAAATTTTTCATCCTTTTTAGAAATAATTATGAAAGTAATAGTATGACCAAAACTTCTCAAAAAACATGTAAATCATATAGAGCTGTACTAAGCTAGCTAAAAAAAAAGTCTTTTTATATACACAAAATGCCTTATTTAGTTATGAGAAAAAAAAGTCAGAACTAATCACAGTCTAGTTTTCCCTTTTAAGGGGAACAGGTTAATCTAACATAGATTTTCTAACTCCATCAACTACTATAAGGGGAAAAGTAAAGAGCTACACAGGATCATATATAATTTTCCTGGACAGAAATTATCAACAATTTTTCCATATGTGCTTGTAGCCACCTATGTACTTTTCACTCTTTTTACTCTGTTTTCCCTTTTCAGGGTGATCTCACAGCTTTGACAAAAAATTGAAAAAGGAACAAGTCACTGAAATTACTTTGGGCAAATGACTGAATTAAAGGGGGTTTCATCAGTCAACCACTTCAACATCTCTTAAGCATAATCATGCACCCCCGTAAAAAACATTCCTACACTCCTTACCTTGATTCTCTGGGACTTCAAAACGTATGTTCCTGTGCTTATATTTTCCCTCAAATTTCACATTGCCGTAGATATTATTGATGGCTTTGATATGTGCGAGATCATTTCTGTAATCTCATCCCGTGTCCTGATGGGGTCATTTTCCTCCTGGAAAACATCCCAAGAAATTATATGATGTACTGGAAATAAAAAATAGTATTCTATACCACTTAAGAACCTTCTCACATATAGCCCTTAAATCCTTTTTTTTTGAGCCAACATTAAACCATGATTTCAATTTATCCAAAATGTATCTTCAAAATTATATCCATGCCATCCCAAAGAAGTTCACTGTTTCCCCGCAAATATTTCAAACCAATGGACAAAATACTCTACCTGTTTGTATATATGGTGCCATAACATGGGATCTGTTTTTGGGTTGAGAGAGAGCATGTCCCTTTGTTGTCTTCTCCAACACCCATTCCCACTGCTCTCTTCGTTCGACTGTTTTTCTTTCGCACTGTACTTTTATGGTAATCATCCAAGATGGTTTCATAGAAATCTGAAATGCCATCCTCCTCTCCACTTGTTTTGTAATTATCATGAGAGTCTAGCCATTTTTTGTACTTATACTGACTAAGCAGATAGCCGGAGTTTGTTGGTTACTGTTTACTAGCCTCCTCCTTTTCCTCTACAAGGGTCTGCAGAGTTTTTAACATGGTCCATCCATGCTGCTACGTCTCTGTTATACCCCATCCCGAGGAATGCCCAGAACGCACCCGGGCATATGGGTCCTCCACAGGTTGTCGTGGGATTGAGGGAGTGGAAGCCCCAGGATGTTGCATTGTGGCGAGGGAAATACTTGTTTGCTCGCTCTACATATATACACCATCCCCCCCCACTATCTATGACTCCTTCAAAACACTCCTCCTCTAACGCTTCCCCAGACCTTTGATCCGGGATCAGCTGAAAAAGAAAAAATCATTAGAAAGGGATGATACATAACAAATACAAAGTCAGACTATTCAATCTAATCTTAATAAAGAGAAAGAGGTTGAAAAAAAAGTGAAATTTCCTCACTAACTACAGCACTAAAACATTTAAATGTATTCCAGGTAAAACTCTCATAAGAACGAACCTTCAACTGTCCCTTCATAAAGGTGGTTAAAATCCAGCCCTTCTAATCTGGGTGGAACTTCTACTTTGACATATGGACTGATCGTCTGTGTGTCCCGCTTCAGTCGCAGGTGAAATGACCGTCCATGGGAGGCAAATGCTATGGTCAGCTGGAAAGAAATCAATAGTAAGTAAATCTTAACAAAATAAATACTAATCAAACACGCTACTGTCACTGTCACTCAGAGAACTATGGCATTCAACATGAATATTATTATGAATTTACACAAGCATGTGAAAATAGGAGGCACAATAAGTGAGAAAAGTACATGAAAAACTATGCATACCTTCATGTACTTAAACACTGTAACAATATGCCTGAACTCCTTTTGTGCTCTCAGAAGTTAAAACAGAAAAAAGAGGATGAAGAGGAGAGAGGTGGACAAAAGAGAGGAAGAAGAAAAGGAAAAGGCCCAAGGGGGCAATGAGCAAATGAATACATAAGCAATAAAGGAGGAGGAGGGGGAGGAGGAACAGAGGAGGAGAGGAGGAGAGGAGGAGAGGAGGAAGAGGAGGAGGAGGAGGAGGAGGAGGAGGAGGAGGAGGGGAGGAGGGAGGAGGAGGAGGAGGAGGAGGAGGGAAGGGAAGGGGGAAAGGGGGGAGTAGGAGGGGAGGGGAGGAGGAGGAGGGAGGGGAGGGGGAGGGAGGATGAGGAGGGAGGAGGGGGGAGGGGGAGGAGGAGGAGGAGGGGAGGAGGAGGAGGGGTAGGAGGAGGGGAGGGAGGAGGAGGGATAAGGAGGAGGAGAGGAGGGAGGAGAAAAAGGAAGGAACAGAAGAAAGAAGAAGTAAATTAGGAAGACAGAAAATGCACTCCATCTACACACGAAAACAATCCACAGTACAGTAATATGTGGAAAATAAAATGGGAGATTTCATGAAGGGGGGTTTGGGAACG
This sequence comes from Penaeus monodon, assembly GCF_015228065.2. Taxonomy (NCBI): domain Eukaryota; kingdom Metazoa; phylum Arthropoda; class Malacostraca; order Decapoda; family Penaeidae; genus Penaeus; species Penaeus monodon. The sequence goes on along the minus strand of NC_051424.1, from coordinate 9,092,725 downwards.
CGATCAACCAGGAACCTGTGCCTTCAGAAATATGAACTTCTGCCTCTCAAATTCTCTCTCCTCTCTCCTTCCCTCCCCCTCTTCTCGCCTTCCCCTCTTCTCTCCCTCTCCCTCTCCCTCTCTCTCCCTCTCCCTCTCCCTCTCCCTCTCCCTCTAGCAAAAAAAAAAAAAAAAAAGGATACAAACGCGATTTTAAATGACACAATTATCCAATAACATTCTATTCATGATCCAACGCAAAATCATGATAGGTTACGATATATAAACTTTGACAATGACTCCTTTGCAAATCTAAAAAGCAACAGAGAACAAATAATACATAAACAAATACACAAGAAAAAATGGCCAATAATCCCATAAACACAAAAGAAGAAGAAGACCTACCTCTTCATCTTTATACAGTGACCTCTTGACACGCTCATGGTCGCGGTGGACCTGCTCCGGGTTGTAGCGCAACACCTCGTATCGGCTCACATACTCGCTCAGTGCCGACCCTGGAAGAAGGGAAGAGTTAGGGGCTGCGGGCGCCTTCTCTGCTGTGCGAACGGGTAGAATATTTCTCTCGTGCACGAACGCAGTCACGCACGCACACACACACACAGATGGATAGATAGAGGGAGTTTGGGAGACAAAATCTGTACATTGCGAACTGTTAACTCCATTAATGAGGCTCCAGTCTGAGATTTTAATGACAATTTCCCCCTAATGTTAATGGCATAAGACTTGCTTTCAGAATCCAAAAGTAAGACCGCCGAACACCGCTTAAGGAGAATGAATGGGCTAAAAAAAAAAAAAGGGGGGGGGGGGACTGCCTGCCAGATGAACAAAGACGCGCCGCTTTCAACAGTTAATAACCGCCTACGCCCCCGATGTCCCGTGACGTCACCAATGAGGAGCGAATCACCAAAACTGCGCCCCCATCAAAGATTCAATTTCTTAAGCTGTGTTGGGTTTCACGGGGTCGCGTTTAGGGTGCCTCTTCCCATTGATTATATCCTCCCGACCCACCTTCCTAACCCCTCTCCCCCCCTTCCCTGCTCCTATGCTCTACCTTCTACCCACAACTCCTCCCCTCGAGTCCCCTCCCCCTCCTATAGTCCCCCCCCTCCTCCTGCCTCTACAACTCCCCGGAACCTTCTCCCCCATACTCCCACCCTCGCTCACGCCCACGCCCCCTCCACTTGCCCCTACCATCAAGCCCTAACTCCTTCCCCTTACTCTCCTTATACGCCTACCCTCTCCCCTATTCTCTACCGCTAACCCACAACTCCCCTGGCCCTCCCCCCTCCCCATACCTCTACCCTCCCTCAGTCCCCTTCCTCCCCCTGCCACTACCTTCAACTCTCGCAAGTTCGGAAAAGAATCGAACGCAAAAGTAAACATGAAAAGAGAGTAGGACGAAAACAAAGTCAGCGCTCGATGGGGCGTGTAAATTCAACCATAAATTATCTGTGGCATTTACTGTTTGCTTGTCATATTGGTGTCTTTTTAATCCCCTTTACTCGTAGGCAATACCTGGTTTATGTTTGTTAGTATTTCTTATACTCGCGTGTCCCTTTCACCCTCCGATCCCATTAATCTCCCGTGATTAATGACGAACATTCCGTAGGTCAGCAGTGTCATGTGTTTGTGTGTGTGTATGTGCGTTTGTATGTGTGTTCGCATGCAAGGTTTATATAAGTATTTATATAGGCCTTCTTCGTGTGTGTGTGTGTGTGTGTGTGTGTGTGTGTGTGTGTGTGTGTGTGTGTGTGTGTGTGTGTGTGTGTGTGTGTGTGTGTGTGTGTGTGTGTGTGTGTGTGTGTGTGTGTGTGTGTGTGTGTGTGTGTGTGTGTGTGTGTGTTTTATATATTCACAGTCGGGAAAAAAACAATTGGGAATTCTTAACCCTTCTGTTCCCTTTATCTTTTTTCCTTCCCCTTTCCTCCCTTTCTTCGACTTTCTCCTTCCCTTCCCCTCTCACTCCCACTTCCCCCCCTCCATTCTTCCTTTCCCCTCTCCATCCTTCCCTTCCCCTTTGTCCTCTTAAGACTTCCTTCCTTTTCCCTTCATAATTCTCTCCCCCTCCAACTTTTTTCTCCTTCCTCCTCCCATTTCCCTTCCCCCTTTCCTTCTCATTCCCTTCTCCTCTTCTCCTTCTTTCCTTCCCCGCCCCCTCCCCTCCCCTCTCCGCCCCGAAGCAGCAGCAGCGATCAGCAGAGAGCAGGGCCGAGCCGCCAGCCCCTCCCCTCATGACGGCCATTAACATAATAAAAGAAACCACTCGAGCTGGCCTTCATCATGGCCCCGTCGCTGCCAGGCCACGAGGGCCATCCGCGGACCCTGGCCACAGGTGCGGAGTCTGCCAGGCCGTCAGGGTGCAACAGAAAAGGAAATGAGGAGAGGTTTCGAAAAAATGGCGAGGGGAAATAATGGGAAGTTGCGAAAAAGGCGATGAGAAGCAAGGAATGTTATGAAAAAATAAGGGGAAATGAGGGGGAAACGAAGGCAGCCAAGGAGCGGAGGCGAAGGACCGAGGAGAGGGAAAGGGGCACAGGGAATGACGAAGGGAGGAGGAGGAAGGAGAAGAGAGAGGAGACCGAACAGAAGAACGAACAACGGGTAGAGGAAGTAGTGGGGAGGAGATAAGAGGCGAGGGAAGAGAAAGAGAAACAAGAACAAGAGAGGAGGGGAGTGGAAGAGAACAGAGGAAGAGGGGAACGATGAAGAACTTATAAGGGGAGATAAGGGTGTCTCGAGATGCGGGCGTGGGGCGCGAGGCTGGGGGGGGGGTGTCAGAGGAAGGATAAGACCATCAGAAATGACACGAACGAAAAAGCCTCTGGAAGCCTCATAATAGCACTCAATTTTGGACATGCTGACTGTGGGCGGGGTAGACCCGTTGAGGATGCACGGATGGAGGAGGAGGGGGAGGAGGAGGAGGAGGAGGAGGAGGAGGGGGAGGGGGAGGGGGAGGAGGAGGCGGAGGAGGGGGAGGAGGAGGAGGAAAAGGATGAGGAGGAGGAAAAGAGGAAGCGGAAAAGAGTAGGAGGGAAAGAGGAAGTGGGAAAGAGGAGGAGGAGGAGAAAGACGAAGAAGAAACGAGGAGGAGGAGGAGGAGGAGGAGGAGGAGGAGGAGGAGGAGGAGGAGGAGGAGGAAGAAGAAGAAGAGGAGAAGAAGAAGAAGAAGAAGAAGAAGAAGAAGAAGAAGAAGAAGAAGAAGAAGAAGAAGAAAGAAGAAAAGGAAGAAGAAAAAGAAGAAGAAGAAGGTCAACGAGATGGAGAAGAGGAAGAGGAAGAGGGGAAAGAAGATGAAAGGATGACGAAGACGAAGACAGAGGATAAGGGAGGCGAGAAAAGAAGAGAGGATATATATCGCGGCACTAACGACCACGAGGCTGGCCACAGGCGGAGGCTCCGTGGCATCCGCAGATGGGCGCGCGTGCGATAAGGAAGCAGGCCAAGGGAGGCCACGCACCTTTTCCCGAGAGCCAAACACGCATTTCCCTTTACACACAATCATTGATCCGCATCCGTCATCCGCCCCGTCAAATGCACTGGCCATTCGCATTCATATTTCCCCATCTCTCTCGGCCTTCGCTTTGCCACATGCCGCTTCCCGTCCGGCAAGGCTCAGGTTACGAAGCACGCACGCACGCACGCGCGCACACACACGCACACACGCACACGCACACGCACACACGCACACGCACACACACACACACACAGAGAGAAAGAGAGAAAGAGAGAGAGAAAGAGAGAGAAAGAGAGAGAGAGAAAGAGAGAGAGAGAAAGAGAGACAGAGAGAGAGACAGAGAGAGAGAGAGAGAGAGAGAGAGAGTGAGTGAGTGAGAGAGAGAGAGAGAGAGAGAGAGAGAGAGAGAGAGAGAGAGAGAGAGAGAGAGAGAGAGAGAGAGAGAGAGAGAGAGAGAGAGAGAGAGAGAGTGACATGCCGCCTGCTGGCATGGCTCCCGCCCAGGATGACATTCTAAATGAGCAGCGGGGGATTCGTGACGCGAGGCCCTCGTTAGGCCCGGCCGAGCGATCCTTCTGTGCACCGCGACCCTGGCCGTCCTTGCGTCCTCCTCCGCATATTCGTAAGGCTTCCTTCGCCTCCTCCTCGCCTGCCCTACTTCCACGCCCTCCATCCGCGCTGCAGGATGCATGCAGGAGGAGGAGGAGGAGGAGGAGGAGGAGGAGGAGGAGGAGGAGGAGGAGGAGGAGGAGGAGGAGGAGGAGGAGGAGGAGGAGGAGGAGGAGGAGGAGGAGGAGGAGGAGGAGGAGGAGGAGGAGGAGGACGAGCGGGACAGGGACGCCAGCGGGAGGAGCAGGAATGACGCAATTCCAGTTCCCCGCGTAACCCAATCCTCGGCGCGCGTCCAATCCTTGACAGTCAAAGCGCCCACACTAAGGAAAGTGAATCCTTCCCCTCGGGAGTCCTCTGGCCCCGTGCACTCCCTCCCAACGCCATCAATCAACGTCAATAAAAGTGGCACGTTCCCGCGCAGGAATTCCGTCATAAAATATGAACGCCGCCGCGTCACGCCGACCCATTCCAGCCTAAACACACTTGCTCGCCGAGGCAGTGACCCCGGGGTCGTTTCCCTCACACTTGACCACTTAGCCCCGCGGAAAGGGTCGTCCCACGCTCCATGTTCTCGGAGGACCACTTTCCTCAAACCACGCTTCCCCCAGTGGCTTCCTTGGCTCGGGGGCATTTTCATAAACACGTGGCTTAGGCCGAGCAGCAGCGACCACGATCAGCGGCGCCGTCACCACACAAGGCCGCTCTCACCATGACACGCAGCTCGAGTTATCACGTTATCATCGCAATGTAAGGTCATGCATACATACATGCGCAAGGGGAGAGAGAGAGAGAGAAAGAGGGGGGGGGGAGCAGAGAGAGAGAGAGAGAGAGAGAGAGAGAGAGAGAGAGAGAGAGAGAGAGAGAGAGGAGAGAAGAGAAGAAGAGAGAGGAGAGGAGAGAAGAGAAGAAGAGAAAGAGAGAGAGAGAGAGAGGAAGAGAAGAGAGAGAGGAGAGGAGAAGAAGAGAGGAGAGAGAGAGAGAGAGAGTATGAAGAGAGAGAAGAGAAGAGTAAGAGATGAGAGACGAGAAGAGAAGGAAAGAGAGAAGAGGACGAGAGTGATATGAGTTCGCATAGTTTAATTGCATGCGGCCATGCCTGTATGTATAGTATGTATACATGTATGCATTACAAGCCGGAGCAGCAGTAGCACACAAGTGCTGTAATGCATTGTAAGTGCATGAACCCCCCCCCCCCGCAGAGAAGTGCCGCGCGCTGTTCCTCCGCATCGCTCCTCCTCAACCGCCTCGCCGCCATCACTTTTAATCCCAGAATCTTTACAATTTCCACTCTCCCGGTCGCTGTTCTCCGGCAATTCCTCGTAATAAAGCCACCTGCGCCCGCCTTTTTTGGAGGGTGTCTTCTTGCGCCTGTCTTTTGTTTCCTCTTCTTTCTTCGCTCGTCATTTTTTTTCCCTCTCTCTATTTCCTCCTCCATTCCTCCAATTCATCGTATCACTCCTTAGCGGGGATGTGAACGAAATAAATAAATGAAGAGAGGGAGAGAAAAAAAGAAACTTGAGAGAACTCGAACCTAAATTCTTTTAAACGTGTCAATATTTCCTCCCGTCATAAGAGAGAGAGAGAAAGGGAGAGAGAGAGAGAAGGGAAAAAAGAGCAGGGAAGTTGGCCATGTTTTCGCCACTTTTCGCCGATCCCTCATTTCACTCATTTTTCCCGCCCTCTGCACACATCCCCCCCCCCCCCGCCGTATCACTCTCAAAACAGATCCTTAATCAAAGCACAGGCGAACAATTTTTCCGTGCTTTATTTGTATATATGAGATGATAAACAGATCCACATTGTAGCAGCCGGGCCCGGGTTCACTATAAATGGATTAAGGCCGAGGCTGCAATACGGCTTTGTGTGTGATGTGCAAATAACGGAAAGTGCAAGGGGGCTCTATTTTTGCGAGCGAAAACTTTATAATTACTTCGTCTCGCTTACTTGTTCTACGCGGAAAGAAGGGGGAGGGGCGCGTACGCGTTGCAAATTTCCTACTGCATTGCTAGACTTCAGACCAGTAATGAATGATCTCATCACTAAGGACAGACCTACACGCAAAGACCAAGACCGATAAACAACAAAAACAAATACGAACAAGGAAGAAAATAAGAACAAAGGAACAAACAACCGACGCGGACCTCCCGATACAAAGAAAGCACGCCCGCAAACACATCTGCTTTAACAAGAGCCCGAGCATCAGCCACGCCGCCCTCAAGCACTGTGTTACCTGTCTAACCTTCGCGGTGCCCATGCATTCGAGCCACTCAGGAATCTCCAAGGTAACACTACCCACTCTCGTCCTGTCCCCTTCTCCTCTCTCTCTCAGCTCGGCTTCCTCTCGTGCTCTCTCTCTCTCTCTCTCTCTCTCTCTCTCTCTCTCTCTCTCTCTCTCTCTCTCTCTCTCTCTCTCTCTCTCTCTCATCTTTTCTCTCTATCTCCTCTTGCTCTTTCTCTCTTCTTCCTACCCCTCGCTTTCGGGTCCTTTCCTCTCTCGTTATATCTCTCTTCATCCTCCAGTTCCTCTTTATTCCCTCACCTTATTTCCTCCCTCCCTCCCTCTCCCTCCTTCGTGCCACCATCGATTAGTTATTTCCCTGTATCTAACTGAAGAAGGCAGAAGTATTCGCGTCCCCTTACAGTCCACGACGCGGCTCTCGCAACCCTCTCGCTGCGACGCCAAAGTATGATCTTAAGAATCAATAGCTCAGCTGGTCCGCACCCAACAAGGTCACCATCCTATTTATAGGTCGTCCTTCGCCGCTCTTCCCGCGCAAGGACGCAAAAGAAAGGTTTTTTTCTCTCTCTCTCGCATGTCCGGGGCTGAGAGGCGGGGTTCCGTTGGACGAACCCTCGACAGATGTGCACGTGATCCAGTTTCGAAGGGATCCTCTCAGCGGGACGTCGACGGAGACCAAGCCGCTCGCACCCTTTGCCAGGTTCTCATGGCGAGGAGCCACGGGGAACGCGGCTTTCCTTGGGCGTGTCCCCTTTTAGTTTTGACCAAATATTGTACCTGTTGGCGGCACAGCTGAAGGCTAATCTCGGTTCACTGTGATGTAAACGATAATATAACACACACACAAGAAAATAAAACATAAACACCCCCCCAAAAAGACCCAAATACATCTCGCAAATACATCAAATAAACAAACAATGTTTTGCACACACGCTGAACACACGAGACTGACAGCACCAATTCCAGAATATTCCACGTCGGCACCGAGACGATTCCTTTTATTTTTTCGAGCTATCTATCACCTTTTCCTCATTCTCTCTTTCCCTCTGAAGGCCAAAGTTCAAGTTCTCGCCGGAGGAATCGCATCTAAATATCATTTAAAATCCCCAGCAAATCCAAATGGCACGCGGGAGGGGCGCTGAAGCCGCCGTCTCGGCCGCCCATATAAAAGCAATTCCATAAATACGCGAAGCCGGCGAAGGGGTCCGCGGCGACGGAGGCCTGGCAACACTGCAGCTGCCAATCTCCCAAACGGCATATGCGAGGACGCCCATACGCCCGGCGACCAAATTGTATCTTCATGGACGGGACTTCAACTCCCCATTCCGTTCATATCCCACGCCGTAAAAATGCAAAACAAATGGGGCGGCGCGAACGAGGGGTTCCCAGGGACGAAGGAGGCCGCCCACACCTCCCCGCCTCCCCACACCTCCCCCCCCCCCCGCTCCTACACCGGAACCTCATTCCAAGTCCCTCTCCTTTACCCTCTCTCTATGGCCACGAACGGAGGCCCTGGCTTTGGTCTCAGGGACGGCGAGGGAGGGAGACTAGAGAAAATGTAAATGAATAAACGAATGGATGAATCAACAAACAAACAAATAAACCAAATAAGTAAATGAATAAATAAAAGGGCCTCATGCTTCCTGCCGCCGGTGGGTCTCGGTCACCACGTGCAATCAGGATGCAAGCGCGGGAGGACACCTGGCACTAAAGGCGAGAGACGGCTCGTGAGCAGGCAACGCCGCTAAATCTTGGGTTTATCTACCTTGGGGAAATAAATCAGGTTCAAAAATGGTGGTGGTGGTGGTGAGGGGGGGGGGGAGAGAAGGAGAATAAATCAAGGACAACATTTTTGAGATCGAAGGAGGGAGGGGGGGGGAGGGCGGGAAAGGAAAATAAGTCGAAAACAATACTTCTGAGAACAGTAGTGCGAAGCGGGAAGGAAAATATGCCGAGAAGAAAAAAAAAATTGAAAAAAGGATGGGAGAGGGGCGGAGAATTTTAAGCATTTTGAGAATAGGGGAAGAAAGGGGGAGAGAGGTCTTCCAGAGGTCAAAATTATTCGTCCAGGGTGCACCCCTTCCTTCAGGAATCAACCAAGAGTGACAGACATTGGCTACTGGCACGGCCTTAGGAGAGCAAAAGACACATGACGTTTGTAATCCAAAAAACTCAAATTATATAGATGATGATGAGGAGGAGGTGGAGGAGGAGGAGGAGGAGGATGAGGAGGATGAGGATGAGGATGATGATGATAAAATAACATAATAATAAAACAGAACCTAGAAAAAAGAGTCAGGGAAGATACACACACACACAAAAATAAAAAGTTGAAAAGCCCGAATATGCAAAAGAATGCAGATGAAAACAAAGATCTGGAGCCCCCTCCCCTTCTCCCTCTCCGTCCCCCTACCCACACCCCTACCTCCTCCTCCCGCCCCCACCAACACACAGTCACCCTCTCCCTTCACCCTTCCGCACACCACACTGACCTAGTGTGTTATTTTCGCCCTTCTCAACACACTTACTCGAGCCTCACCCTTTGAGGACATTGTCGCTCCGGAAGTGTGTGGGGCGAGAACACAGGAGACCCACACACAAAAAACGGGAAATATGTTCGAGGAATGAGAAGGGGAGGAGGAGGGGAAGAGGGGAAGTAAATGAGGGGAAGGGAGGGGAGGGGAGGGGAGGGGGAGGGGGAGGGGAGGGGAGAGTGGGGAATGGAAGAGGAGATACGAGAATGGGAGAGCAGAAGAGGAAATGGGAGGGGAGAGGAAGGCAATGGGAGGGGGAGCAGAGGGAAAGGAATAGGAACAGATGGAAGAGATGGGAGAGAAAGAAGGGGGAAGAGAAGGTAAAATGTGAGGAAGAGAGGGGAACTGATGGGAAATGGAGGGAAAGGCAAGGGGGAAGAGAAAGACAGGGGAGAGGAGGACGAAGAGATATAACAGAACACACAAAAACATACAAATCAAAACAAATAAACAAATACGAAGCCACAGACACGCCCACAAACCAACAAAACAGAGGACCAAAACAAGGAAACTCAAGAAACAGGGAAGGACGCCCACAGCACCAGCCTACAGCGGAGACCAACAAAATAATAAAAAGTCCTCAAACACCTACGTTCCTCGGTACTATCCAGGTACTACCAGCGGATGTAAAGAAGGCACAAAAAACCGCTTGGAATGCTGACGGGAGGAATGGCAGACGGAACTATCTATAATGATTGAGCGAGACAAAAGATTTAACCCAACCCAGATTTCCCTTTGTATCACACGGATGGGCTTACTACCGGCGGAGGAAATGCAGAGTACAACACAAACAACAGTTGTGGAGAATGTGTGAGGGTGAGGAGATGGCGATGAGAGTGAGAAGATGATGATGATGAATGATGAGTGAGATGATAGAAGATGTTGAATGATGATGACATGATTCTATGATGATGCAATATGAGATGGAGATATATTATGGTGGGGATATGAATATACATGATGATGTAAATGTAATGATAATGATATGATGATATGATGAAATGTTAGATGATGATGATGATGATGATGATGATGATGATGATGATGATGATGATGATGATGATGATGATGATGAGATCCTTCTCCTCCTCCTCCTCCCCCCCTCTCCGTACGTACCATCACACCCCCCTTACGAATCACGTGCTAAATTGATCGGGAAATCAGGTCTCTGGGCCAGGAAAGAGGGAAGTAGGGGAGGGGAGGCGGAGGGAGAAGGGAGAGAAGAAATATGGAGAAGAAGGAAAGGGAGAAGAGGGGCACAGGGATGAGGGGAAGATGGAACAGAGGGGAGGGGAAGAGGGGAAGAGGGGAAGATGAGAGAGGGGAAGGCAGCGCAGCCCCGGCGGCCCACCGAAGACTACAATGACGGGGCCTAGAGGTGCCTGGCCGGGCGAGGGAGGGCGAGGGAGGGCGAGGGAGGGCGCGCCGCCTATCGCGATCAATAGAGTACACTGCTCCCCCCTTCCCCTCCCCCCTCGTCCTCCCATCCCATCCAACCCTGTTCCCTCCGAACTCCTATCCTTTGCCTGTCCTTTTGGCTCCTCCTCTTCCTTTCTCTGCCTTCTTCCTCTTTTGTTTTTGTTTACCTTCGATGGCTTTGTCTATCTCTCTCTCTTCCCTCGTCGTTCTTCGTCCTCATTTTCTTTCCTTGTTCCTCTTCTCCTTCTCCCTCTCCTTCTCCTCCCGACCATCATTCTTTCCTCGCCCTACTATCTTTTACTTCCTCCTCCAGCTCTGCCTCGGCCTCGTTATTCAAGCTTTACTCGGCAGAAAATTTAGGGAATCCCTTCGTTTCCTTTCTCTCTCTCCATCTTTCCCTTCCCCTTCGCTCTTCCTCCTCATTTTCCCTTCCTTCCCCCTACCCCTTTCTCCTTCCTTCTCCCTCCTTTCCTTTTCCTTATCTCTCTAACTCCTCTTCTCTTTCTCCTTCTCCTTCTCCCCTCTCTTCTCAACACAGCGAGCAAAGACCTCCTCGGTCTCTCGACAAAATAGCAGCGCTCACTGTAACAAGTGTGATGTGCGGGGCTATAAACAAGGATGTTGCAGCCAAGGGAAGCCTACCCTGCCCCCACCCACTCCCCTACCGCTGCCCCCACCCACTCCCCTACCCCTGCCCCCACCCACTCCCATACCCCTACCCACCCACCCCAACCCCCACCCATCCCCCTAACCCTACCTTTTCCCCCCACGCACACGCACAGAAAAAAAATTAACAAGATGAAACAGTTCTGGGTATAGGGAGAAACTGAGGAGGAAAAAGAGGAGGAGGAGGAGGAGGAGGAGGAAAAGGGGGAGGAAAGAGGAGAGGAGGAGAGGAGGAGGAGGAGGAGGAGGAGGAGGAGGAGGGAGGAGGAGAGAGGAGAAAGAGAGAGGAGGAGGAGGAGGAGGAGGAGGAGGAGGAGGAGGGGAAGAGAAGAAAGGGAGGAGGAAGAGGAGGAGGAGGAGGAGGAGGAGGAGGAGGAGGGAGGAGGAGGAGGAGGAGGAGGAGGGGGGGGGAGGAGGGAGAAAAGGGAGAAGAAGGAAAAGGAGAACGCGAAGGAGGAGGAAGAGGAGGAGGACCATCTGAAAGTCTCCTAATAGCACTCAATTTTGGCCTTGTTAACTGTGGGTGGGGTAGACCAGTTAAGGATGCACGGATGGCGGAGGCATTGCTAAATAATGCCCAAGTAGGGGAGGAGGGGGAGGAGGGGGGAAAAGAAGTCGGCGAGGAGGAGGAGGAAGAGGAGAAAAAAACAGAGGAGGAGGATAAAGAGAAGTTTTCCTCGGGACAACTGACTCATGGGCCTCCGACAGAAGGGAAGGAAGAAAGACTACTATTGCAGAAACCGCGCTGGTGTGTGGAGAAGGGAGAAGGGAGAAGGGAGAAGGGAGAAGGAAGAAGGGAGAGGAGAGAAGGAGGGGGGAGAGGGGAGATACGATGGTATGAGTAGAACCATAAGGGCGTCAGACGAAGGGGGAGAAAGAGGAGAATGGCGACCGAGAAGGAAAACAAAGCAGACCGATGGAGATTTCGTACCGACGAGAGCCTGGCAGGTGTCCTGGGGGAGGAGGACAGGACAGTAACACTCTCCTTGTGACGAGTCGAATAAAAACTACGCTGGTAAGTAACCCTTCCGAACAGGCGGACAGATGCTCACTGGAGGTCGAGACTCTACACGCGAACACACTAAAAAGCGCTCGGACGATGAGGAATTACCCAGGAAAGATGCCTCTGACGTATGAAAAATGGGTGTACGAAGGAGGCGGACTGAGAGGGAGAAAAGGGAGGGAAAAGGAGAGGGAAGGAGGGAGGGAAGGGGGTGGGGAGGAGAGGGGAGAGGAGTGGAGGGAGGGAGGGTGAACAGGGGAGGGGAGGGAAGAAGGGGTGGAGAGAGGGAGGGAATCCGACGGGAGGTGAGAGTAGGGGAGAGGAAGAAGGAGCGGTAGGAGGGAGGGAGGGAGGGAGAGGGAGAGGAGAGAGAGAGAGAGAGAGAGAGAGAGAGAGAGAGAGAGAGAGAGAGAGAGAGAGAGAGAGAGAGAGAGAGAGAGAGAGCGCTATAGAGAGAGCAAAAAAGCATAAAGAGAAAAAAAAGAAAAGACAAAGACAGAAAACAAAACAAACCGACCACACACACACACACAAACACCCCCCCCCCCACAAAGGAGAAAAAAAAAAAAAAAACGAAAAAACACCAAAACGCTCCGCTCCCAGCCTCCCCCCCCCTCCCCACGATGCCGCCGCACCTGTGATGGGCTGAGGCAATGGCGGTATTGGCTGGCGATGGGGACGTTAAACGGTGGCTCCTGCGGTGATAATGGAGAAGGGTTATAGTAACTAGCCTCGCCTTTACTACATTCTCATACATCGTTTACCGCGC
>NC_051424.1:9037529-9077529 GCF_015228065.2 Penaeus monodon | reverse complement strand
CCAGCATATAGATCGATGGTCGGCATCCAGAGCAGCATTTAAACACTTCCAACCCATACGTCACTCTCATCGCTGCCACACTTCTCCGAAACTTCCCCCCGGCCTACAAGGCTCTCTCTGCCCCTCCCTCCTCCCCCTCCCCCGAGAGCCTTTGGCCCTCACAAACCAAGGGTACTACTGGGTGCCCATCGCCGCTCTCCTCGAAGGCCCGCCCAGGTCACCTTCGGCCAGGGGCACTGCTTACGCCGGGTCTCCTTGGGCCAGGTCACCCCTACGTCGGAGCCAGTTGTCGGAGAGCTTAAGCCTCGAATCATGAAGGGGATCGTATCGACCCTCCTTAGGCCCGCCGTCATTTCCAGGCCGCTTCCCTCCGCCCTTTCGCCAAGGATGCGCCGCCATCCTCCCCGAAGGGCCGACCCAGTCTGCCCTTTCTTCCTGCGTGGGTCGACCCGCAGCTTTAAAACCGCCTCCTATCGCACACGTCGATTAAACTCGGTCCCAAGTTAGGTCATCATTCACGGGCCCGACACTTAACATATCAGAAAACGGCCCGAACAGAATTTAGGTCATCCTGGGGCTTCCGGCACGAGAGGGTTACTTCCAGGGGGCTTCGAACGCGTGCCAGCCATCCGTCATCGCCTCGCCCGCCCTTCGCCGTCTCGACAGCTCGGAGAGGAAAGGGGTAAGCCAATGACAAGCAATCCCCGAAGTTTCGACGATAAAAGACGTGTTTCCCAACCCTTCCTCCGTAACCTCAAGTGCCGAGAAGCAAAGCTAAAACGAGGACGCGAGAAGTAGACAAAGGAACGTGACGACGTATTAGCGCTGCGAGCGATGTAAGCAGCCAATAGATATTCCGGGGCCATCCCTCGCCTTACTATAAGCCAGCTTCACAGGCAGGCGACGCAGAAGGGGACCAACGTCCATAAACAGAGGCGCCCAAGAATGGTGGCGTGAACGTGGAAGGAACGGAAGAAAAGGCCAACGCAGAAATGTGAAGGCTTCGCTAAATCCTGACAAAGGGATTGCTCTAAGCCAAGGAGAGTCTACGAGCGTGAGGATAAGCCCGGGGAGGGGGGCAGGGGAGGGGGCCGGGGAGCAGCACGTCAAAGCATAAAACATCTTTGACGAGTTTAGGTGGGAACAGAGACACAGGAATAGGTTGGGGCGGGCGGGGAAGTAGGGAAGAAGTGAAAAAGAAAGGGAAGCAGGGAAGAAGAGGAGGGAAGGATGGAAAGACAGAGGGAAGAATAGGAATGGAAAGATAGAGAGTGAAGAAGAAAAAAAGGAAAGGGGGGGGGAAAGAGAGGAGAAAGAGGGAGGCGAGAGGAGGAGAGGAAGCCCTCGGCAGACTGGGGGGGAAAAGTGTTACAGGATCTGAATATTCAGCATGGGATGGAGGATCAGACGAAGGGAGAGGGAGAGGTGGATGAAGGAGGGGGCAGCAAGAGAGCGATCACAAGCAACTGTGTGTATGGCCTTTATCCGTCATGAATAAGCGTTGCTAACACAGGCACGCTTACGAAACAGCTGCACTCACGCCCTCGCCATACAATCAATACCAAAGACATTGAGAGCCGAGGAGGAGACTCGCCTCGCAATGGCCACGAAACAACTGCAGCAGAGGGAGGGCGAGAGCAACGGAGGCAGTGATGCTGGCTCAGTGAGAGGACAAAGGATGTGGCGAGATTTAGCTAACTGAGCGGCCGCACACCGCCGCGCAAGCAGAGAAACATCCTCCGCGCGCACTTCTCGGGCCTACGCTGCGCGCTCACTGCCCCGGCACAGGCGACCAGTGCAGGGGATGAAAACAATGGAGGTGAGGCCTTTATTCATATCATCATCATCTTTTAGGTTAGCGTCATCCTAACACTGGTATAAACAGCAGGGTAAAACTTTAATAACTGCAACGTCATTGATAGCCGTTAGTAGTTTTTAACACGCATGTAATTATACAGTCACAATAACACACCCTACAATATTACCTTCATTATTGCACCCAATAGCAAAAACAATATCTAATATGGGGAGACTTCTAGACGTTATCAGTGACAGTTTCAACTAGTAATGACATGAAACGATCAGTAACATGTGTTATCGTTAGGTAGCAGAATGGCAAACTGATATTACATGCACGAGGACACACACACACACACACACACACACACACACACTCACACTCACACTCACACTCACACTCACACTCACACTCACACTCACACTCTCACTCTCACTCTCACTCTCACTCTCACTCTCACTCTCACTCTCACTCTCACTCTCACTCTCACTCTCACTCTCACTCTCACACTCACACTCACAGAGAGAGAGAGAGAGAGAGAGAGAGAGAGAGAGAGAGAGAGAGAGAGAGAGAGAGAGAGAGAGAGAGAGAGAGAGAGAGAGAGAGAGAGAGAGAGAGAGAAGAGAGACAGAGAGAGTATATTCCGTCACAGAACATCCCAAGTACCACCGTAACTAGCAAGTACCGTAATCAGCACAAGGCAGGAGCTCGAGAGAGTCCGAATAGCCCGGCTCTTTCGTGATCTGAACAAGCAGGAAATCCCTGGTTATTTTCCCGTTTAAATGGCGTTTTAGATCACCCTTCTTATGTAAACAAATCAGCATGCATGTGGAGCAGCTTCGGTGTTCGTAAACATGTAGGTTTGTATTTACGCCGTGTGCACTGATATACCTTGTACTAAAGAAAAAAAGATTCGCTTCTTTCGTTTTCATCACTGTTTGAATAGCGAGAACGGAAACTACACAGTACACCTGCTGTATCAAATGTCAAACTCTGCTTAATCACATGAAGCGATAACAATGCGATGGACACATATACAGTAATACTGTAGGGGTTCATAACGATGGGAAGGTTCCACTGCGGTCGGTTGTGTAGAGGTACACGCAGTGGGCGGTTGTAGGGGTGGACACATGTGTGCGTGGGTAAACAAAGCATTCTGGGGACGTAAGCATTGATCCATCCCGCAGCAGCAACAGCAGCAGCAGCAGCAGCAACATCGAGACGGCAGCAGAAACGGTAGCAGAAGCCAGTGCAACAGCAGGAGAGCAGGAGTCAATAGCAAGCGCATTCCCGTCGTAACTTTGCTATTTGAAGTCCCACGATATATCCTACTTCCCGAGGTAATCCCGGGATGCCCGTGGGGAATGCCCGAGCGTGGCGGAAGGAGGGCGAGGTATCCTGAAGGCGACGGCGACTCCTGCTCTTCTGCAGATGCGCTATTACGAAGATCAAACTTATATCTTATTGGGCCTATAACGCTACCACGACACAATCTTGCTTCTGGCTTCACTTCCGTCACTTCCTGGGGAGAACGAGTAAAAACTAGCCAAGCTTCGTAGCCTAAACGTGCCTATGGTAGGCCTACTAGATTTCCTAAGACTACACAAATTCCCCCAATCGAGTTGTTCTTCACTCTGCCAAAAATAGCTCTATTTTTCTCTATACTAAGCCCTCCCCCCAACTGCCCCAGGGTCTAGTGAACACCCTCAACCCAATTCCAACCCTTTTCCACCACCCTACTCCCCTCAGTTTCACCCTCACCATTAACACCGCATTGGATCACCCGCTGATCCATCAGTACCATCATCATTTTTTACCCTGGAGCTATCTACGGTTCCCGTTTCCCCCTTTCCCCTTTTCCTCATTTTCCCTCTTTCCAATTCCCCACCCCTTTCCCCTTCTTCCATTTCATCTCAGTCAGCCCCCCACTAACAATCGTAGTTACGGCTGATGCTCACACTGTTCCCCCAACTTCTCTCTCACCGCGCTGATCTACCCGTGCCATTATCACCATTTCACCCCCAGAGCCAACCATACAACCCAAAACCCCTCTCCCTCTCCCTCGCTCTTGCTACGCCCCTGTTCCCCCTCCTCCCGCCTCCAACCATCTCATCCCAATTCGCACTCCACTAATATCGAAGTAACAGCTGACCCGATTCACGACGGTACAAATTTCCCGAGATTCAACCCGATGAAATCCGCAAAATCGGGGGGATTTTTTTCCGTTTCATTCCACAGGAGTATTTCACCCTTTGTACGTACATCTCCCACTCTTCTTCATCATCCGTAGCGTTCTAGATGAAAAAAAAATCCCACCCGACTACCGGACTACTGATTAGCTAAGCTGGGCAATAGAAGGTTATAATCAGAAACCAAGCGATGCGAAAATGAACACCCCCACCCCCCTTTTTTCTCCATCTCCCCCACCTCCTCTTTCCCGAGACAATGGGCTGTCACGTGACCCCCTCCGCGTGATCGAGGAGCAACAAGCAATACAAGCACTAAAAGTCAAGCAAAAAAAAAACAATAACAATCAATAAAAAGTAAAACAATCAACAGCAAAAAGCAACAAGTAACATATAGAAACATGCAATAGCACCGACGTAGAAATGCGAGCCCCGAATGCACCCACGCTGATCCGCGCGCCATTACAGAGGGCAAGGTCTATATAGACCTTGACGGAGGGCGCGCGCGAGATCCGAGGCCGAATTTCAAGCTCTGGAAAACAAGGTCACGGGGAACAGCGAGGGTGCACCTCCGCCTCCTGGACCACGCTGCATTGGCTGTAATGATGCAGCACGAAAGGGCGTTGCTGTTCGTGTAGGGCGCGAGAAGACGAACGCACGGAAAAGGTACGAAGCCAGCAACAAAGTAGGAAGGGCAGGGATAGCAGAGGGCAGACCCTAGCAGGCAAATTAGAGAACTGACCATAACAGGCAGAGAGGGGAGCAGATCATAGCAGGCATAGCGGCCCAAACAGGGAACAGCTCATTGTAGACATAGCAGACAAAGCAAGGGGAAGCCCAGCGCACTTAATGAGAGGACGCGGCCGTGCACGCAACCTCTAAGCTCCCGCCGCCCGTGCCGCCCATCGTCTACGCACCAGCCCTAATCGAGATAAGGCAGGCGCACCTTAACGCACCCTGTCGCACAGAGGATGCAGGGGAACCGCCGAGGGTATTAAGAATTCGCGAAAACACACCCATTACCATGAGAAGTTGTCCCGAGGGTGCCGTTACCGCAAGACGGGACTCGCACCGCATGTCTCCCCCGCCCCCCTCGCCCGCCCGCACACGCGCACCATCCATAATACTCTTCGCCGTTCCTAGTCACCATCATCATCACCATCATCATTCTCTTTGTGATCAGAGAGATGGTGGGGACAGACAATGAATTTGATGGCATCAGGATCGTGAGGAGAAGCGATCTTGGAGGAAGATGAGTAACATAAACACGATGAAATTATGATCTGGTAAATAGGGGAGGGAGAAGATGGGTGTATAAGAGAAAGGGAGAGGGGGGAGGGGGAGAGTGAGAGGGAGGATCAAGAAGGAGGAAGGGGGGGAGGGAGAGAGGGGGGGAGAGGGAGGGATGAAGGGAGAGAGAGAGAGAGAGAGAGAGAGAGAGAGAGAGAGAGAGAGAGAGAGAGAGAGAGAGAGAGAGAGAGAGAGAGAGAGAGAGAGAGAGAGAGAGAGAGAGAGAGAATGAGGGGGGGGGGAAGAGGTGGTGTGGGAAACACAGAGGTAGATAGAGGAACAGAAGATTATAGGCCTACAGGCAACGGTCTTTCCTCCAGAGCCAGCAGCATCAGCGTCGCAGCCGGCCGCCACACTCGTTAATTGTCACACTCGCCATTTCCATCACACTCACCAATGACGTCACAATATCACACTCGCCATTGACGTCACACTATCACACTCGCCAATGACGTCACACTATCACACTCGCCAATGACGTCACACTCGCCCATTCCGTGCCAAGCAGCCCCCGGAACAAGCCTCCGTCAAGCGCCGGAACGCCAGCGCCTCCTCCACGACGCCCCCAACCCGGTCCCTTTGCGTGATGACGTCACCTCATTACGCGGCCGCCGTCCATCACGGGCAAGTAACGGGGGACGAATTAACACGGGGACGACCTGAGTATTTCTTGAAATAATAATTAACGCTATACATCTCGTAATCCACACACTAACACAACTTTGGACGCCTCGCTAATTAAGACTGACGCGCGAGACTTAGGGTAATTGGGGTAATCACTAGCATAAAGAGTTACGATTATTGTTCGGGGAAAATAATAATAATCGGATATATTTATCACACGAGGAGGAGCAGGAGGGTCTCTGGCTGTGAATAATGTATCGGTGGATCTGCTACGTTTGCAAGAAAGGGATTCTGTCTCTGTGCGTCTGTCTGTCTGTCTGTCTGTCTGTCTGTCTGTCTGTCTGTCAGCCAGCCAGCCAGCCAGCCAGCCAGCCAGCCAGCCAGCCAGCCTGCCTGCCTGCCTGCCTGCCTGGTCTGTTCCGTCAGTCTGTTTCAGCCCCGCCACTTTCCTCTTCTCATATCTGGTCACATATGCCTTTACATTCATACACACAAAAAACGCAACCCCTCTGCCCCTTTCTCCGTCTTTCTGTCTATCTAACTGCCTGTCTGTTTGTCTCTTTCATCCACTCCCTTTCAAAGACCCATGCTCACAAAGTCACCTCCACATAATTACAAGCAATATTCACGAACCTACCCACATGCACACCAAAGCAAAACACTAACGCACGCACACGCATGCACGCACACATGCAAGGGAGGAGGCGGGGGAGGAGGGCGGGATATCACACAGTTGATCAATACAGTGATAAAAACAATACGGTGGGGAGGGGGAGGTGGAAGGGGGGGAGGGGAGCCGAGCGAGGGAGCATGTGTCAGCGTGTTCCCCGGAGCCACCTGACCCCTGGCCCGCCGCTGTTGCCAAGTGTGGAAGCACCTGAGAGAGGTTGGGTTCGAACTTGTCACTTGCAGCCCATTCGCAGTGGGCGCTGTCCGCTGAGGTGGTCGGCTCGTCCTGCTTGCATAAAACAGGTCAAACAAATCCCGCCTTGCACCTGTTAACTTGTTACAGCACCTGTCGTTGTTCTCATTCCCACGTGAGCACCTGTGCCGTGCTATCACATCTGCTACAAGTGTACCGATCATCTGTTCAATTCCAGAACTCTATTGTCTGCCACCGCCAACTGAATATTAGTCTGCAAAGTACACCTAGGCCCACTCGAGGTGTTCTTGCTATGAGTTGCAAGCACCTGTTGCAAAAAAAAACGTCTTTTTCTTCCCACGTGATCCTCTTGAACCAGTCGACCTTGAACCATCACGGCGTGCGGACGCGCTTTGTCCTTCTCTATCAATTATGGGGATTATTGCGGCCAGGTAATTACGCCTCCGCAGACCAACCTGATTATGACAGAGTAGCCGATCCCATGACAATAACAGATGTGCAAAAACAACCAGACAAGGATTGTTGACAAAAATATCCATTACTTCCCATGAGCCACGCATAGCACCGTGAAATGCGCTACGTAGGGCCAAGTCGTAAGTTTCTGACTAAGACTCTTTCCCACCTCCCTCGCCTCCTCGTAGCCAGCGACACTAAGCAGACCCGCGAGCGGAGACCTCGCAGAACAAAGCAAGCAAGATACACAGAAGGACCTCCACTTGTGCACACTCCTCTCCTCCTCCTAAAACAACAAAAACAACAAACAAACAAAAAACAAAAACAAACAAACAAAAAACAGTCTTGGTGTGACATGCCGAGGGGTGCGCATATTTCACGGATGGAAGCCAACGACAATATTAAAGGAGCTAGAACTATACAGGATGAAACGACATATGGTTTGGCCAGTGCAAGATGGACGATCGGAGAGCACTGCGCGAACGAAGGAAGTAACCACATTCACAGACGAGAGAGAGAGAGAGAGAGAGCGAGAGAGAGAGAGAGAGAAGAGAGAGAGAGAGAGAGAGAGAGAGAGAGAGAGAGAGGAGAGAGAGAGAGAGAGGGAGGGAGAGAGGGAGGGAGGGAGGGAGGGAGGGAGGGAGGGAGGGAGGGAGGGAGGGAGAGAGGGAGGGAGGGAGGGGGGAGAGGGAGGGGAGGGAGGGAGGGAGGGAGGGAGGGAGGGAGGGGAGGGAGGGAGGGAGGGGGGGAGGAGGGAGGGAGGGAGGAGAGAGAGAGAGAGAGAGAGAGAGAGAGAGAGAGAGAGCGCTAGCTCAATTAGGCTACAGACCTTTAGAAAGGCCTATCCTTTCAAATAAACAATCACACATACAGAGAACACACATCCCCGCAACACAACACAACACAACACACAAACAAACGAAACAAAAACACGCGCACCAACATAACACCATGAATTCCGAAGAGGGAGAGAGAAAAAAATCAGAGAACCACGCCGGCACGACCTCGGCTGTAAGTGCGGTCCGAAGGGAAATTGAACTTACTAACATCGCAACTTACGAGACAAGAAAGTCACACTCTAAGCCGGCACACGCGAGCGAAATTATGATGAAGATTCCAGAGTGTATACAGGGTACAGGTTCCCCAAGGCGTGAAGTGTCGGCCGGAATGGTGCCCGTTTGGCGTGCCATTTCCGCTCCAGAAACGCGTGCCCGTTTCACTTTCCAGAACGAGAGCGTGGATTACGCATTGTCAATGTCCAAATATAGAAACGTAATGTATCTGTTTCACTGTTCCAAATGAGAGCATGCTGTTCTTTCACAATTCAAGATGAGAGCATTAGAGTACTTATTTAACTGTCCACTGTCCACCCACAACAGCACGGAGTAATGATTTCACACTTGAAAAGGAGAGCAAGAGCTGCTAATTCCACCGCTCACGAGAGGAGCATGGAGCACTTCGCTATTCAGAGCAAGTATTACTAGTCCGCTCGCCTGACGAACACACACGTCTGATACACGAGCGAACACAAAGTACGTTGAGAAATTTTCTGGGACCACCCAACCCGAAAAAAATAATAGCCCGAAAATCCTCAAAAAGAAAGAAAGAGAGAAAGAAGGAAGGAAAGGGAAAAAATATATATACGCCAGGGCCACCACCAAGCGCAAAACAGGGGAATTCCGACGAAGACTGCTCACAAGACCCTCCTCCCGGCTCTTCAGACATGCAAAATTCCCGCGTTTGACTGACGGCTCTCTTCGCCAAAACAAGTCCGGACAGATTGCGTGGATGTCCGGGCATCTTTCCGTGGCGTCTTGAGGGGCGTGCAATTCCTTCGCTAAATAATTAGTTCAATTCACTTCCTGAATGGCCGAGGCTCCTCCAGTCCTGGCGGGGAGGCGCTGCTCTTTGTTTCAGCCAACGCCAGGCTGCTGCTAGCGAACACTGGGAAAACATCAGACGGCAACGCCAAACAACTGCAAAATTGTTCTACTGTTATGCTGCATCATCAACTGTAGTTCCGGTGAGGGAACGTGGGCTGGATATTAACATTATACTAATACACACACACACACACACACACACACACACACACACACACACACACACACACACACACACACACACACACAATAAAAAGAAAATTATAAATAATATGATTAATGATGATGATGAGCAAAACCCAACCACACACACAAAAAAGAAAGAAAATCATATTAATAATAATAGGAAAAAAAAATAACCAATACCAGAAGAGCAAGACCCGAGATCCCAAAACACAACACACCAAAGCAAACAAGCACAAACGCGGCCAACAACAAGCGAAACGCGAGCCCGACCTCCCCCCCCCCTGCACAAACAACGCCGTCTCGAGTGATGTTTGTGTCCCCGCAGCGTCGCCCTTTACGGCTGTGATTTGAATTAGGTCTTCAAAGGCGACATTTTGCTTATTTTTCTGTTTTTTTTGTGCCCGTGCGATGTTTTTTTTCCCCTCCGAACGGAAGTCGTTACTCACTTCTCGTTAAAAGAATTTGTTCTTTATATTATATACGATAACAAAAAAGTCATCAGGATATATATAGAATATCATATCCATAAATACTTGAATAGAAACATATCTGACACACACGCGCGGGTGTGCGTGCGTGCGTGCGTGCGTGTGTGTGTGTAAGTGATACTGTGTGTGTGTGTATGTGTCGTTGTTGTGTTGTTGTGTGTGTGTGTGTGTATGTATGTGTGTATGTGTGCATGTGTGTGTGTGTATGTATGTATGTATGTATGTATGTATGTATGATGTATGTATGTATGTATGTAGTATGTATGTAGTATGTATGTATGTATGCTGTTGTAGTGTTGTATGATGTGTGTTGTTGTGTTGTGTGTTGTTGTGTTGTAGTGTATGTGTGTGTGTGTAGTGTTTGTGTAGGTGTGTGTTTATTGTAGTGTGTGTGTGTGTGGTGTGTGTACGTGTGTGTGTCGTGTGTGTGTGTGTGTGTGTTGTGTGTGTGTGTGTGTGTGTGTGTGCGTTGTGTGTGTGTGCGTGGTGTGTGTGTGCGCGTGTGTGTGTGCGTGTGTGTGTGTGTGTGTGTGTGTCAAACCCAAGTATTCTTCTTTCAAACTTTCACACACACACACACACACACACACACACACACACACACACACACACACACACACACACACACACACACACACACACACACACCAGTAATAACGTGCGGCCGCCCTCGCCCGCCCTCGCCCGCCCTCGCCCGCCCGCGCCGTCAACAACTCGACCACAAAGACGCCGCCTTCAAGGAGTCACGGATGGGCCCTGCTTTTGTCCTTCGCATGTCGCCGTGGCCGCTCCCTCGCCTCTTGGACGCAAACGGCGTCTGACATGGCACGAACACACGCGGCAAAGGCTGCGGTCTTTCTTCCACTAATACCTCTTCTGTTTATTTATTCACTCGCCTGTCTACTCCACAAGTCGGCATCCTTGTTGACACGAAGCCTCCTTTCCATTCTCAGAGTACACTCGGGCTTCCCTTGGACTTTCGAATACGAAACTTACATATTTTACATTTCTATATTATACTTTCATAACATAGATTTTGTTCAGAAATAATTTTGTAGAGTAACATGATACATACATACATATACACATCCTGTACGTACGTACATACATACATAAACATAAATACATACATGCATAAATACATATACATACATACATACATACATACACACACAGCGGTGTGTGTGTATGTGTGTGTGTATGTGTGTATGTGTGTATGTGTTGTGTGTGTGTGTGTGTGTGTGGTGTGGTGTGTGTGTGTGTGTGTGTGTGTGTGTGTGTGTGTGTGTGTTGTTGTGTGTGTTGTTTGTGTGTGTTTGTGTGTGTGTTTGTGTGTGTGTTTGTGCGTGTGCGTGCGTGCGTGCGCGTGTGCGCACATTGATTCAATCGGCGTAAATTAGCCGTTTAAACGGCCCAGCTACCAGGAGGAAGCCTGTCCAGGGCTGGCACGCGGCAATTACGGAAACCGACCCGCGAGCACCTGTAGACCAATCACATTCCCCCTAAATTCCCGGCAGCCCTCCGCCGTGAGTCACGCACGAGTCACGACTCACGTGTCGCGAAGACATTCGATCGTCACAACCACAGGGATCACATGTCCGCGGATCGGTTACCTGTACTTCGTATACGTCTGTCTGTCTCCTCGGTGTTGCCCAAACACTGGTCAGACATCGGTGAGGGTGGGAAGGAAGGAGACAAAATGAAGGGGGAAGAAGAGAGAGAGAGAGAAGAGGACACGAGAGGGAAGAAGTAGACGAAGTGGTGGGGAAAAGGGAAATAGGGAGGAAGAGAGAGGGAGAGAGAGATAGGGAGGGAGGAGGGAGGGAGGAAGAGAGAGGGAGAGGGAGGAGGAGGGAGGAGGGAGGAGAGGAGGGAGAGGGAGAGAGGGAGAGGAGAGAGAGAGAGAGAGAGAGAGAGAGAGAGAGAGAGAGAGAGAGAGAGAGAGAGAGAGAGAGAGAGAGAGAGAGAGAGAGAGAGAGAGAGAGAGAGAGAGAGAGAGAGAGAGAGAGAGAGAGAGAGAGAGAGAGGAAGGGTAAGCGGAAAGGGGAGACAGGGAAGAAGGGGGAGGTGGGAAAGTGGAAGACTAAGGAAGGAGGGAGTCAGCGAGAAAGAGAGAGAGGGAGGGAGGGAAGGAGGAAGAACATGAGAATGATAACTTATGTTGTTACTGATGGTAAAAAATAAGTGGGAGGAAGAGGAAGAGGAGAAGGAGGAGAAGGAGGAGGAAGAGGTGGTGGTGGAATAAGAATAAGGAGGAAGAGAAAGAGGAGGGGAAGGGAAAAGAGAAGGAGAATGGATCTGAAGAGGACACGAAAAAAACGAGTTTTCAAGCAAGGCCTAAATAATCGCAGAATAATTATTCTGCTATGTTAGAGAGTTATAGCTACCCCGAATAATTTGCAAAGCATATATTCCTGCTTTAATAACTTAGCAATGGTAAAACAATGTCGCCCAACCATTTTTCTTCCTCTGAAAACAATGCCATTAATCATTTAAAGCCGTGCACGGGAAGAAAAACAGTCTGCTAATTAATTAACAAAAGCAGCAGAGAAATATTAAAGCTGAACTCCTTGATCGTCCGGTAAAATAGCAGTCGGTTGTGATAAGTTTCTTTGTCACTCCTGAAACAACGAAGCCAACAGGAAGAAAATTCCAAAAACTGTTTCTTTTTTCTTTTCCTTCGTCAGTTCTTAATATCCGGACCGGTCACCATGAATTTCCAAAGTGATTCAGTTATAATATAAAAAGAAGTAATAAAAAATAACGAAAAAAAAAAAAGAACAAAAGAAAAAGGTATTCTTCCTGCCCACGCCTGGAAAACTTGACCCAAATAACAAACGAAACTGCAGAATCACCTTGAACTGGCTGGATCACTTTAACAGCATGAGACTGAGATCAGAAAAAAAACGCTGCAGCTTCTACTGAATTACCTTGATTTTCTCCAAAGCGTATGATAAAATCGTCGACATTTTCTTACCCACGGTATGGTATCAATTCAATCTTTTTTTTCCTTCATTTTTTTTTTTTTAGCGTCAATCACGGCATCGCTCCGCCAAGGTGAAACTAATGGCAACAAATGGCACCAATACATAGCCGTACCTTTTCATTTGCAACTCGAATGGCGAAACTACATGCAAACATACCGAAGAGAAAGTGGCTACTCTCGCTAGTGTGTTACAAGACTAGAAATGACCTTTTGAACTTTCATAATTAAATACACAATGGAAGCGATATTACAAACTACAAGAGCGTCCCACTTATAATTAAAAGATATAAAGGATCGGGAGGAATTGTTTATTTACATGAGTAGTTGCGGGAGCGGCCACCACGCGGCGCTGCGGGGGCTCAAGGCTGCCACTGGAAGGATGACTCGCACTTATCTTATTGTCGGTCGCCTATTATCTTAATCTATTCATCCACCTTTAAAATGTATATATTCATATACTTTGTTTGCGTGAGAGAGGGGGGAGGAGGGGGGGGGGAAGAGAGAGAGAGAGAGAGAGAGAGAGAGAGAAGAGAGAGAGAGAGAGGAAAAGAGGAGAGAGGAGAGAGAGAGAGAGGAGAGAGAGAGGATTTGATTTTGATTTGATAACATTTATTTACAGAACAGTGTACAGCCGCAAAAAGCCAGGGTAAGATACAAGTATGAGAGAGAGAGAGAGGAAGAGGAGAGAGGAGGGGAGAGAGAGAGAGAGAGAGAGAGAGAGAGAGAGAGAGAGAGAGAGAGAGAGAGAGAGAAGAGAGAGAGAGAGAGAGAGAGAGAGAGAAGAAGAGAGAGAAGAGAGAGAGAGAAGAAGAGAGAAGAGAGAGAGGAGAGAGAGGAAGAGAGAGAAAGAGAGAGAGAGAGAGAGAGAGAGAGAGAGAGAGAGAGAGAGAAGAGAGAGAGAGAGAGAGAGAGAGAGAGAGAGAGAAGAGAGAGAGAGAAGGAGAGAGAGAGATAGTAGAGAGAAGAGGGTAGGAGAGAGAGAGAGAGAGAGAGAGAGAGAGAGAGAGAGAGAGAGAGAGAGAGAAGAGAATCCGCAAGCGAGTGCACGAGTGTGTCTGACCGCCCCAGCCCCGGCGAGCCCCCTGGTCGAGTCCGTGGGCGTCCGACTTGGAGACCCTGAGCCGGGTTCCATCTGTATGGGAGTGGAAGCAATTAAGCCGCCCCCTTCGACCCGGGGATTTATGGCCGAGAGTACTGGGTCGCCGAACAAACATTTTGTATTTTCGACGCGGACCCTCGTGAGTTATTGGGCGGGAAGTATTACTGCATCAGCGCCGGGGAACAGACTTTTGTTGGGAAGGAGACTCAGAGGCGAAGTTTTTAGCGAGGCGGCGGTTAGCTCTGCCCCGTGGCCCGCAGTTTATACAAGAGGGATGTCGTCAATCTATCAATACCTCTGACGCCCCCATCACCCCCCGCCCTTCTCCCCCTTCCCACATACGCGCATATTCCCTCAAAATCACGTGTGTGTGTGTGGTGTGTGTGTGTGTGTGGTGGTGTGTGTGTGGTGGGGTGTGTATGTAGTGTGTGTATGTGTGTGTTGTGTCGTGTGTGTGTGTGTGTGTGTCGTTATGTGTGTGTGTGTGTGTGTGTGTGTGTGTGTGTGTGTGTGTGTGTGTGCGCGCGCGCGCATGTCTATGTGTACATCTGTCTGTGTTGGCATTCGTGTGTGTATAAATACGTGTGTGTGTATAAATCTGTGTACATCTATACACGTGCATGTGCTTGCTTGAGTGTGTGTGTGCATTTCTCCTCCCTTCCCTCCTTTTTTGACGGCCGGTTTATTTTGGTCGGCAACCTTTTGTTTGCTCCCCACTCGACCCTTCTGTCGTTCCATCACGGGTCACAAACCAAGAAACGTTTTGTGGGTCGTCTGGCAGATAGTCAAGCCCAGCCCTTAATAGTGCCCACATGGAGAGAGGGTCGTTGTGTGCGTAATAGGACCTCAGGCATAAAGGCACCGCGCCATGCCAAGCTACAACCAGAATAAAAAAAAAAAAAAAATCATTTGAAAAAATATGCCGATCCCATCACCGAAAACAGTGTTAAAGGCACGTGGAAAATAGAAAAAGGTATTTCTCTATAACCCGAGCAATCACCAGCCGTCATGGCATCAGTGCAGGTGTTTCACACGTATCTCTTGCCGGGCGAATATCTGCCAACATCCTTTCCCTCATCCCGCACCTGCCATCAACCTGCTCAAAGCCTCCAGTGCCTACTCGTTGCCACCATCCCATCAGTATATTAATAACACATATATGACAGTCGCGCAGCGTGATACAGGTAGTTCAGCTTTATATGGGGAGAGCCGCTGGCAATGGCATGGGAGGGGGGGGGGGGTTCGGAACGGACGTGGACGAGGGTTGAAGCTTGGAGGCTGCAGGGGATGAGATAGGGCGGGGGATGCTGGCAAGGACGAACAGGGCAGGGGCTGGATCACGCAGGAAACACTGGCTGGCACGGAGCCTGGAGGTGGCGCGGAGGCCTGGTGGGCAGAGGGAGCCAGGCGGGCCAGTGCACTCTCTCCCTGGCCTGTGATGAAGTCAGGCAGATCAGTGTACCGGAGGCGGCGCAGAGGGAGGACCCTTTCTCGCGCGACTAGCCACAGGTCTGGCGGGTAGAAACAGCACGGCTTGGCCATAGCGAGAGGCGTCTACTCCGTCCTTTCGTCCTCCTCTTCCTCCTTCGTCTCCTGACAAAACCCCGCCTCGGAATTGTCTATCGATCTCTAGGCGTCTAACGTTATAAATCATCTCCACCAATATTTCTTCCCTGGTCAGCGTGGCCATCTCCAGACTCTTCATTTCGGCGCGCAGCCTGCCTCGGTCGGCCATAAGCGTTCCACGCATTCTATTCCCTCTTGTATCTATTCCCGACTTTTCGTTATTCACTTCCGTTTTTCCGAGCATCGCTTCCACAAAGAGAAATTCCTCACTGCCACAACAAATGTGTTTACACGCGCATGTATAAAAACACTGTGGAGGGAAACACGACAACGCCCGGTATACCAGTAAATTATTTGACCTATAACGGTGCAAAATTTCCAGGAAATATTGTCAACCATCAACAAACATTTCTATTACCTATACTACGCCAATCGCCAACACAACAGGACTGGATCACCCATATACTCTACAATGTCTATTTCAACAAAGCAATAAAACTTTTTTTTAATATCGGTAGTAAAATTACAACTACAAAACACACAATCATTTTCTCTCCTTCCCTCCCTCTTTACCCTCCTCCCTCCTTCCTAACCTTCCTCCCTCCCTCCTAACCCTCTCCCTCCTAACTCTCTCTCTCCCTCCCTCTGTCCCTCCCTCCCTCCCTCCCCCCTCCCTTCTTTCCATCCCCCCCTTCCATCGCTCGCCTTTCCATCCTAAACCGCTCTCCCCTCATGACCCTTCCCCCCGCCACGAAGCAGGTCAGTGCAAGTTTACTTTATCCAGTAGCTAATCCTTGCCTGCCTGCCTGCCTGCCTGCCTGCCTGCCTGCCTGCCTGCCTGCCTGCCTGCCTGCCTGCCTGCCTGCCTGCCTGCCTGCCTGCCTGCCTCCAGCCCCTCAACCAGGGCACTCCACAAGCCCCCGCCTCAGCCAACCACTAACCACACCTTGCATTATCCACTGTCTTTATCACACAAACCTAAAAATAACAAAGGGAATCGATGAGAGCGCCGAGGCGGCCCTGCATCAAAGCCCGCGGACATATAAAGCCGTGTTGACGCTGCAGCTGTGGCAACACGGGGGTCTAATGCTACGCTTCCTATATTCTCAAAAAAAAAGGGAAGATAAAAAGGAAGAAAAAAAAAAAAGTGTGGGGGGGGGGGGAGGTCCTGATTTCGGCTCCCGAGTCAAAGTCTTTATTGTTCACGGAACTCTACAAGAATGTGTACACGGAAGAGAAGAAAAAAGTCTCCCCAGGGATCTACGTGTGTACGACACAAGGGGGTTTACACTGTGGAAACAATCTACCAATAACGGGGCAGCGCCGTGTCACGTGGTGCATGGGAATTTCGTTCGAAGCTCCTGGCGGGGTGGGGGGGGGGGGTGAAAGGGAGTGGAGTGGAGTGGGAAGAGAGGGGAGGAGGAGGCGGGGAGGGACGAAGAGGAGTGGAGTGGGGAGGGGAGGGGGAGGGAGAAAGAGCGAGGAAGTGATATGGGGAGAGGGGAGGGGAAGGAAGAGATGGGATAGGAGGGGAGAAAGGGGAATGTAGGGAAGGGAAGAAAAATGAGGGGAGGGGAGGGAAGGTGAGAGGAGGAGGAAGGAGGAGGAGGGAGGTTCGCCAGCCCTGTTTGTTCCTCTCATAATATCTCTATATCCAGAGTGCTTCTCTTGTTTGTGTGCAGTTGGCTCGGCGTCTCTCTCTGTTTCTTTACATGCTTGCTTGCTGTTTGGCTAACTTTTTCCGTGCCTGCTGGGCGTCTGATACTGTTGCTAGGTGGCCAACTGCTTGCTTGCCTCTGATGGCTCGGCTGCTTGCTCAACGGACGGACGGAAGGCCTTGTCTCCTGAGCTCCCAACGCCAGGGGGCCTTCGGAAGCAGTTTCGAAACAGGGGCCCCGGCTGCACGCGTATCGATATGAATGCGTGCACACACGCGTTCGTGCGTAAGCCTGGAGGGAAACGTGCGCAAACACAAGGCTTTATGAGTATTTGAGTATTTGTGTGCGTGTGTGTGGGTTGGGGGTGTTTTTGCGATTCAACATTATTTCCATGAAATCTATTATCATCTATTATCACCATCACCATCACCATCACCATCACCACCATCATCATCATCATCATCATCATCACATCATCATCATCATCATCATCATCATCATCATCATCATCATCATCATCATCATCATCATCATCATCATCATCATCATTACTGTTGCTGTTATTATCATTATTGTTATTATCATTATTATTATTATTATTATTATTATTATTATTATTATTATTATTATAGTTTTGGTGTTGTTATTATCATCATTATCACTATTATTATCAATATTTTTATCATTACCATTATCATTGATAATACTGTTGTTGTTGTTATTATCATCAACATCATCAATAACAATAATCACAGCAAAAATAAAAAACGTAAGATAAAATTGAAAAAATAACTATCTCAATCGAACAGATGTGACTCCCGAATGCAATGACACTTCATCAACAGGAACAAAAAAGCGCATTAAGCCTGCCACGCGCACGGACTCTCTTCCACCCCCTCCTCCTCCTCCTCCTCCTCGTTTCCCCTCGGGCGGCGCCGCACACAAACACCTGTCCCCTCAACACCGCCCTTGTGAGTTCGCGGTGTCACCCCTCGCCGGACTCGCAACACCTCGGGCCAGACACGCTCGACGAGTGACGACGCCTCGCACTCGCTCTCGGTATCCCGTCCGTGTGTTTGCTCAGCTGTCACACATCTCTTAAGTGTTCCATCCGTCTGAACAGCCACATCTTCTGCACACAGAACAAGAGCAAATTTCTTTCCGTAACCCCCCCCCCCCTCATCATATCAACCCGAACTGCAAAATATTCGAAATTAAAGTTCAAATAAGAGGAGCGAAAGAAAGGGGAAGGGGGGAGCAGAATGGATGGAATGGAAAGCAGATAGAGGATGAGGATGAGGATGAGGATGAGGATGAGGATGAGGATGAGGATGAGGATGATGAAGATGATGATGAAAAGGGAGAGGAAGATGAGGATGAGGATGAGGATGAGGATGAGGATGATGAAGATGATGATGAAAAGGGAGAGGAAGATGAAGATGAAGAGGGAGAGGAAGAGTGAGAGTGAGAGGGAGAGGAGGAGAAAGAAGAGTAGGAAGAGGAGGAGACACGAGTGAAGGAAGGGCAATGGTTGGTGAAGGTGCAGCGGGAGGTAGACGGAAGGAAAGAGAGGGGAGAGGGAACAGAACAGGAGGGAGAATGGAGATAGAGATAGAGAAAGGAGAGAGAAGGACGGCGGGAGAGGATGGAGGGGGAAACGAGAGGAGGAGGAGTAAGGGAGTGGGAGAGATGGAAGACGGGGAAGGCTACGCATTTAATATCCTCCGAACTTTAAAACTGCCGCTGGCGAGATTCCCTTTTATGACTTAGCCATGTTTCATAAATATCGTGGATAAGCTACAAAGGAAAACAACAACAACAACAACAACAAAACTTTCCCTCCGGTGATATATGAGATCATTCAAAACGCGAACAATTGGATCGTTTTAACATTCATTCCTCCCCGTCGAGCGCTTGTGTGGATGCCCAAGCGGGTCGGGGGGCGTGTCGTCCTCAAGCAATGTGCTGTCTTTAAGCAGTGTGTTTTCCTCAAGTAGTCTGGGTCGTCCTCGAGCAGTGTGGGTCGTCCTCAAGCAGAGTCAGTCATCAAGCAGTGTTAGCTGTCCTCGAGCAGTTTTAGTCGTACTCAAGCAATGAGTTATCATCACACAGATTTGTCCTGAAGCAATGCGAATCATCCTCAACTAATGTAAGTCATCCTCAAGCAATACAAGTCGTCTCTCAAACAATGCAAGTCGTCCTCAAGCACCAGGAACTAAATCCCCTGAAATGTCCCATAACCCGCGACAAGCACTGGCGCTAATCCGACAGAAGGTGAGACGGGACAAGAGAGAGAGAGAGAGAGAAACTCTTTTGAAAAGAAGCCGCTCAACAAGATCTGCAACTTGCAGAGCCTTGCCCATCTCGAGGAATGGCCTTATGGAAACACTTGCCCTTTATGATACTTCGTAATACTTCAATACTCCTTGTTATTCTTATAACTTCTTCGGCGTTATATTGTCATTTTCATTTTCTCTTAGCTTGACATCAGCTACCTTGCTTCTCCAATGTTGAAGCGTTATTATTGCCATCTGCTTATGTTGCATTATTCTTATCACTTCTCCAGTGCTTTATCGTTACTATTCTCTTTTTTCAACTTCACAATCTCAATTTCAACCTAGACATAGAACACCAACTCAACACAACGCCTCCTGTTACAAGCTGTGTGGAGTTCCCAATCCTAAGACAAACCACGCACGTACACTTTACCTGCTGACAAAGAGTCTGAATCAGTGAGGACCCCCCCCCCCTCTCTCTCTCTCTCTCTCTCTCTCTCTCTCTCTCTCTCTCTCTCTCTCTCTCTCTCTCTCTCTCTCTCTCTCTCTCTCTCTCTCTCTCTCTCTCTCCATGTACAGTCGCCGACAAAACACCTGTTCATGTGTCTAATTCCGTACCTAACACCTAAACAATGTCCCTTGTTGTTTAGGTTGGAATGGTTTCGAAGTTTCTTTCACAACACGAAACTGCCCGTGCCTGTACAGAAGGAGGAGGTACAGGTTAAAGTCTCGAACGGGAGAATAACTACCACCCAGTGATAATGGCCTAACGATAATCATGAATCACGTGCTTGTCAAGTGAGAATGAGAGGTGATTCAGCCAAAATTCTTAGCCTTGAGAGAATTCATGTCAGCATTGATCCGTTGATTGAAAAGTATTGCCTAAACAACACAAGTGATGTAGCGACCGTATCTCATATGTGTATATATAAATATGCATGCGACAACATATGGATGTGCTGCGTCGAAGTGAATCTAAGACCATACGATCTATATGGTGAATACATATCATAAACCATAAAGGGTAAGAATAGGCATACACATATTCCCACAACCGTATCCATTACCTAATAAAGAATCGACATAATAATAACCATAATAACAATCGATACCGGCAGTAAAACAGGTCAACTACATATGCTTTAGCTTCATGACCCACACCAGCCCACAGCTGTGCTCCGCCGCCCCCACCCGAGCGCATAAAGACAAGAGGGAGCCAAACACTCCCCCCATAAACCATTATAATAAAGAAGGAGAAGCTTCGCGCCTCCCAAATCCCCGCGAGGGAATTCGCAACAGCTAGATCAATCCACGGGCGACGGTGACGTCACGCCGCTGCGAGGGATGGGGGGACTCCCATAGCCTGCATCATTACGAATCAAATCATACAGCTACACCCACCGTGGGATCGCAGCCTCCGGTGGGGGATATCTGCGCCAGGGAGGGCAGTGGGGGGGAGGAGGAGGGGAGAAGCTGGTGGCCAGGGAGTCCGCTCAATAAAACGCCAGTCTTTTGTTACATGCAGCTGTCAGCTCAACCACACGCTTCGCTCGCTGCCACCGCCAGGCCTCGCAGCGCGCGGCGAATAGCAAGTACTGTCCAAAGGGGCTAATGTGGACACGGACGGGCACGAACGGCCATGGACGGGCTGCGGGAACTGATGCTCCGGCGATACGGGGAGGGCTCTGAGAAGTGTGTGTGTGTGTGTGTGTGTGTGTGTGTGTGTGTGTGTGTGTGTGTGTGTGTGTGTGTGTGTGTGTGAGTGAGTGAGTGAGTGAGTGAGTGAGTGAGTGAGTGAGTGAGTGAGTGAGTGAGTGAGTGAGTGAGTGAGTGCGTGCGCGTATGCGTGTGTATGTGGGCCCGTGTATGCGTGTGTATATGGGTCGTCCTCAAGCAGGATGGGTCGTCCTCAAGCAGGGTGGGTCATCCTCAAGCAGGGTAGGTCGTCCTCAAGCAGGATGGGTCGTCCTCAAGCAGGGTGGGTTGTCCTCAAGCAGGATGAGTCGTCCTCAAGCAGGGTGGGTCGTCCTCAAGCAGGGTGGGTCGTCCTCTGGCAGCGTGCACGTGTGAGTGTAATGATATTACAGATTACGTCACACGCCTCATAAACCGTAATACCGTTGGGAGTACATACATCTCATCTGCATACAAATTACTTTTACAGTTAGGTACTAGTGTCACTCCTTAAAAAAACATGGACTCCAACACACCGATAAAAACGAAATTTCAGTAGAACTTGCAACACAGCCGTTGGAAATACGACCAACCTTGCATCCCTGAAATACATACCTAACGTGTTAAATAAACACCTACATCGTAGTCGACTCCAGCTAGTGGCTTCCGACGTGAAGATAAAGGATTAAATAAATACCACGGAATATCACGATAAGCTGATAACAGTCCTCTACATAAGACTTCCCAAAAAAAATCACGATTTTTTCACACAAAAAAACAAACTAGGGTAAGAAACTGATCACCTTTGAACGAGGAGAAAAGTCAGGCAGCGCAGAAACTTGTACATAAATCACAGGAAGAGGAGAGACTGGCGGGGGGGGGGGATAAGAGGGATGGAGAATGGAGAGAGAGAAACACAACTGAGTGTTAGAAAGCGGAACAGAGTACGCCGGTAAACACGCATGTGTATACTTTATGCGTGCGTGCATATAATATATATATATATATACATTACAGGCATACATGCATACCTGCATACGTACATTCTCCCCACTCTCTCTCTCCCCTTTCCCCTCCTTCGCTCTCCCCCCCTCTCAATCTCTCTTTCCCCCCTCTCTCTCTCTCTTCCCCCCCTCTCTCTCTCTCTCTTCCCCCCCTCTCTCTCTCTCTCTCTTCCCCCCCATCTCTCTGTCTCTCTCCCCTCTCTCTCCCCCTCTTTCTCTCTCTCTCTCCCCCTCTTTCTCTCTCTCACCTCGCAGCAACGACTCACGGCAACAGATGAAAGCTTACGAAAACATTAGGTATTTTGGCAGGAACCAGAAGGACTTCCGCGGGGCAGGAGGATGCTTGAAAATGTCATCGCGCTTAAAAACTGTCCAACTCGGAGAGATGAGAGGTAAGGAAAAGAGGAGGAGGAGGAGGAGTAGGAGTAGGAGGAGGAGGAGGAGGAGGAGGAGGAGGAGGAGGAGGAGGAGGAGGAGGAGGAGGAGGAGGATGAGGAGGAGGAGGAGAGATGAGAGGTAAAGGGTAGAGGAGAAGGAGAAGGAGAGGGAGAGGGAGGAGGAGGAGAAGATAAAATTCAGTGGAAGAAGAAGAGGTGCAGGAGACAGTAGACGAGGGTAAGACGAAATATAGAAAAAAAAGAAAACGGGAAGTGTTAAGCTGAAGAAAAGAGAACCAACAACAAAACAAAGGCAAAGAAAACGGAAGAAGAGGAGGCAAAGGAGACGGAGGGAGAAATCGCGCCAATTCTCGCCCCTGACTGTTTTTTTAGCATTAAATCAAGGAATCAAAATTAGAGGCAATAAAACAGGCCATTACTTAGACAAATTGCAACTGCAGGAGACACTGTGCAAGGTCGAATCGGGGCATAATGAATCACACACATCTGCCAAGCAATGACAAATTAAAACCGAAAAAAATACAACGCAATCAAATCAGAATCAGAATAAGAATAATAGGAAGAAATAGAAAAAAGAGAAAAGGAATAGAACCCCACCCAAAAAAAAAAAGCACAAACAAAACTCCACCCACCTCCCTTAAAATAATAACAATAATAATAAAAAACCAGAGACAAAGCCAGCAACAAATCCTCCCCCTCCCCCCTCCCCCCCATCGCTGGCCGCGTTTCCCGGTCAGCCTACTTGCTCGGACGCGCCGCCTGCATACTAACGCGAACGCCGCCTTGGGGATTCGCACCTCGGGATCAGCCCCACTTCTGTTCCCTCCCCTCCTCGTCCTATCCCCCCCCCCCTCCTTTTCTCTTTCCCCCTTCCATGCTAATTTTTTTTCTTCATTTTCCCCCATTTATTTGTCTCCCCTCGTCGCCCAGGTTTTCCCCCTTCTTTCTTTCCCCTTTTCGCCTGTTTCTTTTTCTTTTTTTTAAGCTCTTCGCCTATTTCCCTCTCTTTCTCTCCCCGCATGGCCCACTTCTCTCCTTTTATCCTTTTTCCCCTACTCGCCTACTTTTCCCCTTTCATTTCTCTTTCCTTTCCTTGCCTATTTCCCCTCATTTCATTTCCCTCCTTTCCCATTTTTCTCCTTTTTCTTTCCCCTTCCTCGCCCGCATTTCCCCTTTCCAAACCTCCTGGTCCACTTTTCCCCTTGCTTTCTATCTACTTCCCCTCCTCACCCCTTTTCACGTTTTTTTTTACCTTTTCATTTCTTTTATCTTTTTTTCATCCTATACCCTATTCCTTTTCCCATCCATTTTCTTAACTATTCCCATTTCGCCTCCAACCAACTTTTTTTTAACCTTTTTTTTTTTAACTTCCTTCACTTGGAAACTCAACTTCCCTTAAGAAAATGATCCTCAACGTCAGTCGGGAAATATAAAGAAAACGGAGAGAGAAAAACGAAGAAGGGAAGGAAAGGGGGGAAAGAGGAGGATGAGAGAGGGATAAGGAGGGGAGATAACCTGGGATTTTATAACCAGAATCAAATTTATCACGTGATTGGAGTGGCGGGGGAGTGGCCGGTCACTCCGCCTGTGGACGCCATCTGGGTGGTCGTGAATGGAGGGAGAGGAGGGAAAAAGGGAGAGATGGAAAGGGAGAGGGATAAAGGAAAGGGAAGGGGAAGGGGAGAGGGAAGGGGAAGGGGAGAGGGAGAGGGAGAGGGAGAGGGAGAGGGAGAGGGAGAGGAGGGAGAGGGAGAGAGAGAGAGAGAGAGAGAGAGAGAGAGAGAGAGAGAGAGAGAGAGAGAGAGAGAGAGAGAGAGAGAGAGAGAGAGAGAGAGAGAGAGAGAGAGAGAGAGAGAGAGAGAGAATATACATAAATGCGTGAGCATGTATGCTTGCACCCTACTGAACGTGCATGTACCCACGTAAGTTGCATGTGTGCCGATGCTTGCAGTGCCAATGCCTGTGGCCACCGCGTCCAGGCCGAGCGACGCCTGAAGAAAGGAAGGCGGGGCCATAATGATCACTTCCAACCCAAGTCCCAAACTCATCAGCAACTCCCCGCCTTCCTCCCGCCAGGGGCTTCCCGGACAAGACGCCTCGATAACGTCTTAATTTATCTAGCAACTTCAAGGTGGGGGCGTGAAGGGGCGGGGAAAGGGGGGGCGGGGAAAGGGGGGGCGAGGAAAGGGGGGCGGGGAAAGGGGGCGGGGAAGGGGGGCGGGAAGGGGGCGGGGAAGGGGGGCGGGGAAAGGGGGAGGGGAAAAGGGGGTAAGAGGGGCGGGGAAAGGGGGGTAGGGGGCGAGGAAAGGGGGAGGGGAGAGGAGTGGCTGGGAAAGGGGGACGGGGAAAGGTTACTGAGAGGGTACTGGGTGACGGGGATCTAAGTGTACAGGTGTGGGTGGGGGGTGGGGGGTTGTGTGCACGCACACTAGGGGAAGGGTGCATGGATAATGGCCGAAAGGGTTACAACGATAATGGGTAAAACGTAAACAAGAGGCCTGGATGACACGGGTGCGGGGGGTACACGGAGAAAAAAGGGGTGGGGAGGGGGGGGGGAAGAAGAGGTAGGCATCAGAGACCAAGATTTCACGCCGGAAGCCCCTGCCAAGATCGGCCGTCGCGTGCGGTAATCAACAAGCTCTCCCGCGGGGACCATCTACCTGGGTCGGAGGTCGTGCGCCCCTGCGAGGCGAGGCGAGGAGGCCATCCGGGTAATCTACGTGCCTGAGCGCCGGTAGTAAAAAGGGGAAGCCGCACTCCGCCGCAAATCAAGCGCTTTATGACCCGTCCCGTCACTTCAAGCCCGGGGAGTCATCAGCTGGACGCGCCGCAACAGGACTGATCATAAAAGCTGTCACAGCGCACACGAAGAACAAAGAAAAGAAGGAAGAAGAGAAAGGGAGGTAAAAATGCCTCGCAAAGCCAAAATGGGGGGGGGAGTAATGAATAGGGGAAGGGGAAATTAAGAAGTGGGAGCGGGAGAAAAAGGATGAGGGAGGGTTGAGGAGGGCGTGGGAAGAGTGAAGTGACATGTTCCTTCCGAAATCCCAAGTGATCATATTAGAACCCCAAGATTTGCACCGCGTTTCCTGGCGTCGGTGAAGTGTGAATGGGGAGAGGGGGTAGCCTCCGCATCAGGCCTATTAGGCTACCTTAAATTACCTCCCTTTCCTTTCATTTCCCTTTCCCCTTCCTCTTCCCCTTCCATTTCTCCTCTCCTCTCCTTCCTCCTTTCCTGTTTCTCTCCTTTCCGTTCTTTTATCTTTCCCTTCCCCTCCCCCCTTCCCCATTCTTCCTTCCTCCCATCCATCCTTCATTTTCCTTTCCTTTCCCTTTCTTCTATCTCCTTCCCTCATTTGCCTTGCCTTCCCTACTCCTCGTGAACCCAAGTCTAGTCCAGATCACAGACTGTGGGTGTAAAGGGACTATGGGAGAGGAGGAGGAATCAAAGAATAGTCCACCATTCTCTCAACAATAAGTCTGATTCCTTACCATCATTTACGTAATACAATCATCTTTCCACATAAAAAAAAAAAAACGGCTCCCATTACGTACGCCATCTACAACTCACGTACCGCCATGGCACAGGCAAACCTTCAGGAACCGCTTCTCCTACAACCGTACCTGCGAAAGAAAGAAAAGCCGTCTCAAATAAAGTTTAAACTTAAGAAAATCAAACAAAAATCCATAAAACCTACGCTGTTAACACAAACACACTTCTACACAAGGAAAACACTCTATCAATAAACACAGCAAACTCCTCGACGCCGACTTCGCACCCGCACGTCAATCGCCTCCTTTTCATCCCCGCGCCTCCCAACGAGACAAAACTTTCCGGTGGACTTTTGTCTCCCTCATTTCCGCGCGGGGTTCACGACCTCTCTCGCGCTCTCTCTTCTTCCTCTCGGCACAATAAATGGAGCCTTAACCTTGGTAATTACCGAGGCCGGGGGACCAACAGCCACAAAATACGACCCTGGCAAGGTCAGGCGTACAAGGGCCATGGCCAACGCTGCGCCGCCCCGCTTCCCTGCCCTCTCTCCCTCACGCCCCTGCCTTCCCTCCCCCACGCTCCCCTGCCCATCCTCCTTCCCTCATATTTCCCTCAAAACTCATAACTCGTAACACAGAACAAGTCAACGGTCTCCTCTCCCGCTGACACATCCCCCGTTATTCTTTCGTCCAAAACCGTACGGAATGTCGTCATTCCTCGTCGGGTCTCTTCTTGAATATTCAATAAACCTCCCCTTCTGTATTATCTGTGTCAGCCGAGGTATGCACGCCTTTTAGGAGGACGCGTATGTGGATGCATTATGGATGCTAACCGACCGTATGTCAGAGTAAGCCTCATACGGAATGCAACGTATTAATCTAAATGCTTTACTGCGACATCTCGTGTCGGCATTCGTGGTTGCATAAGCATTAATAAGTATTAAATTATGATTGAATGGACGTATGTGGATCATGTGAGTGTATATGTATGAATGAATTATTAAATGGGTATATGTGAACAAGGTGTGTGTGTGTGTGTGTGTGTGTGTGTGTGTGTGTGTGTGTGTGTGTGTGTGTGTGTGTGTGTGTGTGTGTGTGTGTGTGTGTGTGTGTGTGTACATTTGAAATAATGATCGAATGTATGTATGTGATAAGGTGAGTGTGTACATGTTCGTATATGTAAAAATGCATGATAGTAGGCTAAGCATGCATATATATATACCGCACGCAAGTATGAAAGTATTTGCGTAATTGAAGACAACGTATTTATCCTAGTCACTAACAATCAAGTCCGAATAGGTAAAGAGATTAGTGTGAACTGAAAAACACAAAAATCCTGAGAGTACTAGCCCTCGCAGATTGAAACTAGCCGCGCCGGTAGTAAATGCGGGGCGTGTCCCTCCAAGCACCTATAACAGCGTGACTCGATGGGAAATGTGAGTCTCATTCAGCATTTTGTCATCACTCAGGGATGTAGATAAATGCAGAATGGAGAATGAAGAGGAGGAGGAGGAGGAGGAGGAGGAGGAGGAGGAGGAGGAGGAGGAGGAGGAGGAGGAGGAGGAGGAGGAGGAGGAGGAGGGGGGAGAGGGAAGAAGAGGAGGAGGGGGAGAATGGAGAGGAAGAGGAAGAGGAGGGGGAGGAGGAGGAGGAGGAGGAGGAGGAGAGGAGGAGGAGGAGGAGGAGGAGGAGGAGGAGGAGGAGGAGGAGGAGGAGGAGGAGGAGGAGGAGGAGGAGGAGGAGGAGGAGGAGGAGGGGAGAGGGAAAAAAAGAGGAGGAGGGGGGGAAGAGGGAGGAGGAGGAGGAGGAGGAGGAGGAGGAGGAGGAGGAGGAGGAGAGGAGGAGGAGGGAGGAGGAGGAGGAGGGGGAGGAGGAGGGGAGGAGGAGGGGGGAGGGGAGGAGGAGGAGGAGAGGAGGAGGAGGAGGGGGAGGAGGAGGAGGAGAAGTGGGGAGGGGAGGAGGAGGAGGAGAGAAGGAGGAAGGAGAAGGAGAAGGAGAAGGAGAGGAGAAGGAGAAGGAGAAGGAGGAGGAGGAGGGAGAGAAGAGGGAGAGGGAAGGGAGGGAAGGAGGAGGGAAAGAAGATTTATATATACACATATATACATATATATATATATATATATAATATATATTAATATATAATATATATATATATATATATATATATATATATATTATTATATATTTAGAGAGAGAGAGAGAGAGAGAGAGATCTGAATACAGGAGAACACTCATCCTCTCAGCAGGCGCCCTCACGTAACCCAATGCACCATCGCGAACCCCAGAAACGCCCACCCTCAAGCGCACCCAAAACCAGGCCATCGCAACCAATGCTCAAGAAGGCGGATCCAAAGGAGGAGCGATGCAGGGGCCAATCGGAGCCAAGAACGAAGGCATCGCATCCGAGGGCCAACCATGGGCCAGGAACGAGGGCATCCGTAAGGGCCAATCGGGAGCAAGAAGCGAAAAGCAAACCAAGACACCCGAGGACCAACGGGGGGCAAGAAACGAGGGCGAGATACGATGGCACCCGAAGGCGTCCGAGGGCCTCCGCGGGCGCCCCCAGAGGCAGGCGTGGGGAGGGCGCGGCGTGCGACAGACGCCCTTTATCCCCGGCGATTAGCATGGCTCGTCAACCTGCCTCCGCTCTCATTAGGGAGACGGAAATACTCCCGGAGCCAAATAACGATCAGTCGCCGTCCTAATTGGAGGGACACGCCGGTCGTTGCGAGCAAGGCAGCCCTGTA
This sequence comes from Penaeus monodon, assembly GCF_015228065.2. NCBI lineage: Eukaryota > Metazoa > Arthropoda > Malacostraca > Decapoda > Penaeidae > Penaeus > Penaeus monodon. Next base: position 9,048,838 of record NC_051424.1, on the reverse strand, counting down.
AAATTGGCTCATTTCTGCTCGTCCGCGTCCGTTCCGGGTAATCCTTCTTTCAAGTAAATTAATAAATAAACAAACAGGCAAATTTAGAAAATTAGGTTTTCCACTGCAAGCACCACGTGGAGCAGATGCTGTGGCTGATGATGAGGATGGTGATGATTATGGTGAAGACGATGGTGGTGGTAATGGTACAATTACTAATAGTACTACCGAAGATGAAGATGATAAAGATGAAGATGAAGATGATGATATAATAATGGCGATAATGAAGGCGACACGAGAAAAAAAATGTATGATCACCACCACCAAGCATGAATACCTCCAAAAATGAACAAAATATGTAAATAGCACCTTGCTTCCCATCCGAGCGGGAGACGTGCATCACCGAAGCCTATAATTTCCCGCCGGCGAATCACAACGGAGTGCGGTGACGCCCGAAACAATTAGACACTTCCGTCCTGCGCTCACTTTCACTGGCTACGTCACTCCCTTCACTCTCTCCCCTCGCCCCCTCCCCCCGACCAATGCTCTTTCTCCCCTCGCTCCCCTCCCCTTCTACCACTACTCTCTCCCCTCTCTCTCCCCCCTCCCCTCAACCACTGCTCCTCTACTACTGCTGCCTCCCCCTCTCCCCCCCTCCCCCTTCACTAATACTATATTAGCCTCTCCCCCTCCCCCAAGCCTGAACGCCGGTTGGTCATGCGTTGTATAGGGGGAGGATGTAGGGGGGAAGAGGAAGGGGGGAGAGGAAGGGGGAAAGGGGGGGAAGAGGAAGGGGAGGGAGAAAGGGGGAGGGAAATAAAGGAGACAGAGGGGGGAAAAAGAGAAGAAGAGAAGGGACAGGGAGGGGAAAGGTAAGAGAAAGAAAGGAAAAGGAAGGAGAAGGAAAGGAATTGCGAGAAACCAAGAGGAAGGGAGAACGAAGGTGAACAGAGAGGAAAGGAAGAATAGAGGACGAGGAAGAAAGCAGGGAAGAAAAAACAAAGAAGGAAGAAGACAGCAGGAAAAGAAGAAGAGAGGGAGGGAAACGAGAAGAGAGGAGAAGAAGAAAGAGAGGAACGAGGAGAAGAGAGGGAGAAACGAGGAGAAGAGAGGGAGAAACGACCTGCCTATCAAGAATACCAGTAGTCTTTACAGCCGTGAGAGTCAGTCCCTGATTGGAGTGTACACAAAGCGACTGATAAGCCAGGCAGAGACAGACAAACCGACGGGGTGTCCTCGACATCCACACGACCCTACTACAGGCTTTTTATGCTCACATGTGCGCTGACATTATACACGCTAGCGTATACATTTACATAAACAGGCGCACATGTACGTATAGTCAACGCTCTCTCTCTTTCTTTCTCTTTCTCTTTCTCTTTATGTGTGTGTGTGTGTGTGTGTGTGTGTGTGTGTGTGTGTGTGTGTGTGTGTGTGTGTGTGTGTGTGTGTGTGTGTGTGTGTGTGTGTGTGTGTGTGTGTGTGTGTGTGTGTGTGTGTGTGTGTGTGTGTGTGTGTGTGTGTGTGTGTGTTTGCCTGTTTGTTTTCATTACAAATAATTATTTTCCATCAAAACAAATCCTAAAAAGAATAGATTAATAAAAGCCACTAAACCAGCACACAGCGAGACAAAGACAACGACCTCATCCCGTCCACATGCTTGCCCACCCCCCCGCGCCTCCCCCCACCCCTCTTCCCTACCTGCCCTCAGCATAACAGTAAACCCCGTTTTCTGTTTCACGCCGGGACGAGAGGGACCAATCTCTATTTGTTTGGTCAAAACAAAGACAGGTCCAGCTACCGTTCGCTTCGGGTACATCCGATTCGGCAAAATGTTCCTCCTTCCCTTATAAAAATAATAATAATAATAATTCATTGAAAACTGGAGAGCTTATCGAAGCCGCTGCACAAACGTACATTACTGCGTAGCGACCCCGCCCGTCTGGAGGCCGCGTGACCTGTGTTGACCCCGCTACAACCAAGGACGGACAGAGCGTGGTCGGTGTGGTCCCGCCCCCTACCCTCGCCTGTGGGCCGGGATACGCGTCGGGAACAGGTAATGGTCCGCAGACAAGCGTAAAGAATAGGGAATAAAGGAGGGAGAAGAGAAGTGGATAAAAGTGCGTGGGTGGCAGAGCTTGGGGAGAGAGAGACAAAGGGCGCTGCGTCGCTGAACGGTACCGGTTCGAAGGGGGGGGGGGCGAAGAAGATGAAGAGAGAGAGATGGAGGGAGGGAATGGGGGGCGAGAGAGGAAAGAGCGGAGGAAGGGGAGGGAGAGGCCGAAGAGGAGGGAGAGGAAGAAGAGGAGGGGAAAGGAGGAAGAGAAGGGAGAGAAAGGAGAGGGGAGAAGAAATAGAAAATGGGACAAGGAGGAGAAAGAAGGGACAGAACAAATGTAGGAAGGAGGAAAGAAAAGCGGAAGAGGAGAGGGAGAGAAGAAGGAGACAGGAGGAGAAGAGGAGAGAGAGAGAGAGAGAGAGAAGAGGAAGGGAGAGAGGGAGGGAAAAAAGTACTCCGCCCTCACCATTTCCTTGACTACTCGTGCGACGCGTGCCTCACCCCCTTTCCCCCCCTCCCCCCTCGCCTCCACTCCGCCTGATGACGCCCACTCATCGCCGCCTCCATCGCCGTGATGATCCCTCGCAGTACATTACACCCCCCCCCACCCACAACCATCCCGGGACGTCTCAGCTGGGGCTCTGATTCACCATCGGTAATGCAGTACGGGGGTAAAAGCGCTCTCTCTCTCTCTCTCTCTCTCTCTCTCTCTCTCTCTCTCTCTCTCTCTCTCTCTCTCTCTCTCTCTCTCTCTCTCTCTTTCTCTCTCTCTTTCTCTCTCTCTTTCTCTCTCTCTTTCTCTCTCTCTTTCTCTCTCTCTTTTCTTTCCATTATCTAATTTTCTTCCATTTATCTCTTCCTCTCTCCTTCCTCTTCCTCTCTTCTTCCTCTTCCTATCTCTCTCCCTCTCTCGCTGTGGGAGAGAAAGTACGGTACAAACAAAAACAAAAGAGAATCCTTAAAAAGTGTCAAGAACTCCCCCGCCCCCCTTTCAGATGCGCACAACTGAAGGAGGGAATAGAGAGAGGAGGCAAGAGATAAGAGTCAGAGAGAGAAGGGGAGAAGGGAGGGAGGGAGGAAGAGAGAGGAGAGGGAGGGAAAGAGAGGGGGAGGGAGGGAGAGAGAGAGAGGGAGGGAAAGAGAGGAGAGGAAGGGAAAGAGAAGGGGGAGGGAGGGAGAGAGGGGGAAAAGGGAGGGAGGGAGGGAGGGAGGGAGGGAGGGAGGAGAGGGGGGAGAGAGAGAGAGAGAGAGAGAGAGAGAGAGAGAGAGAGAGAGAGAGAGAGAGAGAGAGAGAGAGAGAGAGAGAGAGAGAGACTATGACTAAAAACCAACAAGAAAAAATGGTTTTGCTTGGAAATTTCAAAATAAAGATGTTTTTAGCAACAAGATCCACTCTTTAATACACACTTTAATACAAATTTTCTGCATTAAATATTCATAAACCGTCTAATTCGTCTCCTCCTGTCCACCCACGCAAAAATGAAAAAAGAAAAAAAAGAAAAAGAAAAAAAATTATTCGCGACGGAAGTACAGGTACGAGTGCATTATCAGCAAGATATCCACGAGAACTCCTGACGATCCCGCCCGCGCGACGCCCACCTGGGAGAGGTGCGTTGAGGGAGAGGGAGGGAGAGATGGAGAAGGAGAGGGAGGGAGGGAGGGAGGGAGGGAGGGAGGGAGAAGGAGAGAGGGAGAAGGAGAGAGAGAGAAAGAGGGGGGGGTGCAGGCATACCAAGGAGATATTGGCCGTTTCAACTCAAGAACATGAAACAAACGAGTGCGGAAAGGGGCCCAAGCGAGCCCAAAGCCAGGGGCCCAAATCCAAACACGGGAGCCCCGGCGAAGCGACCAATCAACAAGCCTTGAGGAGCCAACGTGCCAGGCGAAGGGAACGGCACGGCACGCGCGTTCGCTCGCCTCCCTCCCTCCCTCCCTCCCCCTTCGCACTCTTCCTGTCTCCCTCCCTCCGCACTCTTCCTCTCTCCCTGTCTCCCTCCCTCCTTCGCTTTCTTTCTCCCTCCCTCCATGCCTCTTTCACTCCCTCGTTCGCTCCTCTCCCACCCTCTCTCCAACCCTGTTGAACTCGCTAAGAGCATCGTCATAAGCGATTGAGAGGGAGATGAGATTTAGATGTAGGGAAGGAAATCAAAGACGAAAGAAGAGGTAAAGGATGGAAAAGAGAGATGGAAAGAGATATAAAAAGAGGCAAACAATCGGACACTGGTGTGTGGGGAGGGGGGAGGGAGAGAGGGAAAGGAGAAAGAGAAAGAGAAAGGGGAGAGAGAGAGGGAGAGAGAAAGAGAGAAAAGAACGAGAAAAAGAAAGTGAGAAAGAAAAAGAAAGAAAGAAAGAAACATGAAGAGGCGCGAGGGCCAATACCGATCCGGGCACTGTCTGAAAAAGGCTTCCCGCAGTCTCGTGCCCCTGATCTGGACTGATGAGTTAAGGTCCGGAGTCTAACTGGATTATGGCCAGATCCAAACTTCATTACCATCAAATAAGTGGCAAAACGGCGCAAACTGGCAGCTGGATGACTCGGCTACTGCACCGTAATGCGCTAATAACTGGTGTCTACGCGTACAAACCCCATTACGAAATGAACACAAATGAGTCGATAGCGTTTTTTTAAGAGCTGGTTATCACCTAAACAATTGCTTTCTTAAAAAGTTTTAACCAAATATATATTATTTCGGTCCACTAATAATTCTATTCGTTCAAGCCGCCTTGGGGATCGAACGCCCGCGCCGGAGCCTTGCCTGTGTCCTTGTGCTTTCGTCCTTCAATACTAAATCTCTATTACAAATCTTTATTACTACCTCGTGCAGTGAGCAGAAGCCGCCCTTCAAGAGAAACGCCTATCTTTCCCCTCCTGTTGTTCATCTATTTCTTCCTCCTACTTCTTCCATCTCTTCTTCCTTCCCCATTTGCTCTGCCTCTTACAGTTCTTTCTCCTTCAGTCTCTCTCTCTCTCTCTCTCTCTCTCTCTCTCTCTCTCTCTCTCTCTCTCTCTCTCTCTCTCTCTCTCTCTCTCTCTCTCTCTCTCTCTCTCTCTCGTTCCTCGTCCAGTTCCCCTTCCTACTCCGTCTCCTTCTTTATCTCCTCCTACTCCTCCCGTTCCTCTTCCTTCTCTTCGCCCTCTAACTCCTCCTCCTCCTAGTCCTCCTCCTCCACCACCTCCGCCCTAACGTCAGCCTGTCTTATCTCCTCCCGCCCGCTGAACGAGTCTGAAGTCCAGGCCCTTGTGTCCTCTCCCCCTCGAAGGCGTACAGAGGGGTTGCTCAATGGCCCCGACGCTCATGCCGCTTTGGGAGGGACACTGCACGTTGACGAGTCTGTGTCTGTGTGTCTGTTTGTCTATCACCTCTCTCTCTCTGTGTGAGTATGTGTGTGTGTGTGTGTGTGTGTGTGTGTGCCTGTGTGTGTGTGTGTGCCTGTGTGTGTGTGTGTGCCTGTGTGTGTGTGTGTGCCTGTGTGTGTGTGTGTGCCTGTGTGTGTGTGTGTTGCCTGTGTGTGTGTGTGTGCCTGTGTGTGTGGGTGTATGAGTTTGTGTGTATATGAGTGTATGTGTGTGTATGTATGCGTGTACGTACTTGTGCGTGTTTGCTCGCGCGTGCTTGCGTGTCTGAGTTTGCAGAACTAAAATATTCAGTAAAAAGATGCATATGATAAGAGTGTTCGTATATGCGTAGGATAACTGACAAAAAAACAAAACAAAAAAAAATGCACACAAGGACGAACGCACACCCACCGCCCAGCCACCCTGCTGCCCGAACACACAAATTCCCGCCCACACACAAGCACAGAAGCTACGGCACAGTCGAAGACCGGATGAACCAGACCTCAAGCCACGGACAGTCACCACGTACCGCCCGCCGCAAGACCGATCACGTCTCCATTTCAAATCAAACGCATAAAAAAAGACAATGCATTCGCCCGCCCGTGACGAATCCCCCGCCCTCCTTCGCCCCCCTCCATCGCATCAAACCCGAATTCATTTACCCGAACCTCGCACAACCAACGATCAATTCACTACTCCCTCAAACACCCAAACGTCACATAAAAAACTCAAATACAACGCGATAAAAATCGACTCCAACAAGCACAAAAGGATAAATCAGGACGCCCCCCCCCTCGGCGTTGGCCACGATATGTTAATTGACTCGGAAAAATCACTTGCAATTAGGACGAGCTGCTCTCTCCTCACGCCGCCGCCGCCGCCGCCCCCTCAGCCATCGCGTCAGCCTCTGCATCAGTACGAGGCCGAAGTTACAACAATCACGCTCTCCAGGCATCGCATCGTATCGACGCAATCAACCCGTGATTGCATTATTATCGCCGCTAATACTGGTCCTTGCAACCGACGAATCAACAAGTACTATTGCTAGCGTCATCTTGCGCGGGGTGTCGTGTCTATGGCCGACGATGACGCTCTTGATTTTCCATGGTCTTCGCTCATCTGTTTTTTACAGATTTATTCATTTTTACCGATTCATTTGTGTTTTTTCCCATTTTCTTTTTTAATCCATTCATTTCTTCCATCATTTCTGCTCTTACTCCTTTTCTTCTGATACGATCTTTCATTTTCCGTTCTATAGAGTTCTTCAACATCGACTTCTCTTCCTCCTCCTCTTTGTCTTCTTCCTTCTCGTTTTCATCTATTCTGCTTCTTCCTCGTCCTCGTCCCAGTCCCTGCTCTACTGGCTATTCCCTAACCTCCTCCCCCTCTTCTTCATGCCCTCTTCTTCTTGTTCGTGTCCTTTTCCCTTCTCCTTATCCCTCTTCTTCCTCCTCCTACTCCTTCTATCACTCATTCTTTTTCTTCGCCTTCTCCTCCCTCCCTCTTACTTCACCTCCACATTTATCACCTCCGGACACGAGCATGATTTCATAAACACTTTTCCTGCTCTGCAAAAAATCTCCCCCCACGGTCCTCCTCTCCCCACGGTCCTCCTCTCCCCACGGTCCTCCTCTCCCCACGGTCCTCCTCCCCCACCGTCCTCCTCTAATCCCCCCCTCATCCCTTCCTTCCGTCCCTCCTTCCCCCCCCACGACCCCTCCCTCTTCCCCAGCAGCGACGACAGTGCCGGGGCCTGGCAAGAATGTTGATGACACCTCCAGGAGCCAACGCGGCTTCGTCAGCCCCGCCTCCTGTAATAAGGTGGGGTAGGAGGGGGATCGAGGTGGAGGTGAAGGAGGAGGAGATAGAGGAAGAGGAGGAGGAGGAGGAGGAAAAAGGGGAAGAGGAAGAGGAGGGTGATAACGAGAAAAAAGAGAAGGAAAAGGAGGAGGATGAAGAGAAGAAGGTGGAGGAGGAGGAGGAGGAGGAGGAGGAGGAGGAGGAGAAAGAGAGGGGTAAAAAGAGGAGGAGGAGGAGAAAGAGAAGGAGGAATGCTAAAACAAATGTTCTGGGGCGAGGAGGGTCAGGACGAACGAGAAGACGAGGAGGACATGAAGGAGAGGAGACGAAAATGAGAATAAGAAGATATAGAAGAAACAAAGCGAAATGATTAAAACTCAAATAATACTCCTACTCCACTGAAACCGGACCAAAGCAGAAGAAAAAATAAAATAGAAAAACAGCAAAAAGAAGCGGAAGGCAATCTCCCTCTATGCAACAGTCGCCCCCACAAAGCGCCCTCCACCAGCGGGGTCGGAAAAGGGTACGAGAGTATTGCAGCGTGATGAAATTCCGGTGATTAATTGCAGGGAATCACAGACGGGTAAAAATGTCCCCACGCAGACTCAATTACTCTGATGCAACCGACCCTTTTTTTTCTCTCTCTCTCTTTCTCTTTTATTCTAACGTTTCTCGTTTTATGGGAATCTTTTCGAACAGTGGCAAAATTAGAAATTAGGATTAAATACATTTCATACAAAGGCGAGGCGACTGAGGAAATTCCATATGCCTGATATCTATCTTAATAAATACTTAAACAAATTACGTAAAATAAAAGTGAGGGGGGGGGACACGGAACACACCTCGCCTCAAATTGTATGAAGTGCAATCATGCAGAAAAAAAATCCCAGGGACGTGTATGACCTCGCTGACTCAGTTGGCATGACGTGGCAAGGCTCGTCATGGCGGCGCTGTCATCATGGCCATTCCAACCGTCGCTCCGCAACTACCGGTACCGCTGCCGGCACCGCCACTCCATGCCACTGCCATCGCCACGCCACCGCCACCGCCGTCTCCATTGTCAAAGCCCCAGCCACAGCCACTGCCACAGCCACAGCCACTGCCACTGCCACGCCACTGCCACCCCCACCGCTACCGCCACCTCCACTGCCACCTCCACTGCCACAGCCACAGCCAAAGCCACCGCCTTTGCCACGCCACAGCCACTGCCACCGCCATCGCCATCTCCACCGCCGCAGCCACTGCCACCGCCATCTCCTCCGCCACAGCCACTGCCACCACCATCTCCACCGCCACAACCACTGCCACCACCATCTCCACCGCCACAACCACTGCCACCACCATCTCTACCGCCACAGCCACTGCCACCGCTATCTCCACCGCCGCAGCCACTGCCACCGCCATCTCCACCGCCACAGCCACTGCCACCACCATCTCCACCGCCACAACCACTGCCACCACCATCTCCACCGCCGCAGACACTGCCACCACCATCTCCACCGCCACAGACACTGCCACCACCATCTCCACCGCCACAGACACCACCATCTCCACCGCCACAACCACTGCCACCACCATCTCCACCGCCACAGCCACTGCCACCACCATCTCCATCGCCACAGCCACTGCCACCACCATCTCCACCGCCACAGCCACTGCCACCGCCATCGCCATCTCCACCGCCACAGCCACTGCCACCACCATCTCCACCGCCACAGCCACTGCCACCGCCATCGCCATCTCTACCGCCACAGCCACTGCCACCGCCATCTCCACCGCCACAGCCACTGCCACCGCCATCCCCACCGCCACAGCCACTGCCACCGCCATCTCCTCCGACACAGCCACTGCCACCGCCATCTCCTCCGCCACAGCCACTGCCACGCCATCCCCACCGCCACAGACACTGCCACCACCATCTCCACCGCCACAGCCACTGCCACCGCCATCTCCACCGCCACAGCCACTGCCAACGCCATCCCCACCGCCACCACCTTAACCACCCTCTCCTCATTCGCCCGCACCTTCAAGCGGCGCGGAAACAGCATCCCACACGCCAGGCGACAGACGAACATCACGTCGATAGCAGAACTAATTCGTCCTCTTTCTTTGAGATTTAATCACCTAAAAGAATAAAACGGTAAAATAAATAAAATAAATGAAAATAAGCAAATAACAAGAATCCCTTGATCACAGCATGCATCATTTACCCCCCGGCAGCTTTTACAACAATTGCATTATCAATCCAATAGCGGCAGCTGATTCCCAGTAGCCATGAGCCCGTGAGCTGAAGGTCACGTGACGCCGCTGCTCGGTAAAGCTGTGGTGCTCCACCACGCCCTTCTCCACTTCCCCCATCCTCCACCTGAGCTCCACATCGCCCTCCTCCACTTCCCCCAGCCTCCACCTGAGCTCCACATCGCCCTCCTCCACTTCCCTCAGCTTCCCCACCTGTGCTTCACCTCGCCCTCCTCCACCTGTGTTCCACCTCGCTCTCCTCCGTCTGTGTTCCACCTCGCCCTCCTCCATCTCCTCCATCGTTTCTCCCTCTCCCTCTCTCCACCTTCTGCAGCCTACTCCTACCGTCCGAGCAGAGGGGGGGGGGGGTCCCGCCAGCCTCGTCTCCCTCGCTTATGTTAGGATCGTGACGTCACAGGGCGGGTCGGAGCTGCCACGCCACGGAAAGGAAACCTCTCCGACAGCGCCCCGATTACCATAATTTATCATAAATCGATTACATTCTACTTCGTGGAAACTCGGATGACTACAAACTCTTTTACCCTGACGACACTTACCGGAAAAAAGATAAGCTAGCGGATTCGTGCTGATTGACAAATACCAATACAAATCTATCATAAATAAATCCGTCGTTTTAGTTTCGTTCCCTCCGTAACGTCGAATGTATTTTTGCTTGTGAACAGATATAAGCGTTTCCATCCATTATGCTTGAGCATGGACGTGGAAAATTTCTAGAAATATAAAGCCGCTTTCCGAAGTAAAACCTCTTCATAAAATCGTGTAATTCAAAACAGAACGATAAACTTAATGCAGCAGCATCAAAAAAAGGAAATTTAAAAATTGTTGTAAATGACGAGGGGAGAAGGGGTGATAAAAATAGATTGAAAACGGAGCAGGGAATAAGAGCGCAGAACGAATGAAATGGAAATTATAGCAGTCAGAAGGAAAACAGATACACAGCATGTGAGCCTGTTTTGACATACGTGTGTGTGTGTGTGTGTGTGTGTGTGTGTGTGGTGTGTGTGTGTGTGTGTGTGTGTGTGTGTGTGTGTGTGTGTGTGTGTGTGTTGATGGATGGTGTGTGTGTGTGTGTGTGTGGTGTGTTGTGTGTGTTGTGTGTGGTGTGTGTGTGTGTGTGTGTGTGTGTGTGTGTGTTGATGGATGGATGGATGGATGGATGGATGAAAGTGAATGAATGAGTGAATGGATGGGACAGATGAATCAACAAATAAATATATTAATTAATTAACGAGTGAACGTGTGCATTTTCATCACGAGTGCCAAACGCACAACCCAATCCAAGCACCCACGCCCACACAGCCTGCAAACACACACAACCACCTCCCCCCCTCCCCCCCGCCAACCCCCCACCTACAACACAACCACTCCACCTACACTCAAACGCAGTCAACAATTGCAAGTCTCCCGAAGGACCGCTGCAATATTGACGCCATATCGCACGCCCCTCGCTTGCAACGCGCCAAAGCCAGGTGGAGGAGATGGTTACTAAGCCAGCGAGTCACGCGAAATGGCTTGAGCAGCGGGAAGCCTCTGGATCTGGATTAGCTTGATACTCCACCTAAGATGTTATAAGCACAGCCATCCCCTTATAATAACAGGAACACATAAATAAACGAATGGGATGAATAAATAAATAAATAAATAAATAAATGAAAAGCTGGTACTATGTAAAAGACAAATACACTACATCAATAAGATGAACAAGATTAATGAAACTCACAGGCAAAACCAAATGAAAAATAAATTAATAAATCCCATAGGACTAACTATATTGAAAATAAATAAGTCAATCAACAAGGGAATAAACCAAACAGACAGATAAAACAACATAGATCACCAATGTATTTTCTTCACAAGCACGACTTTGTGACGGAG
>NC_051424.1:9015029-9032529 GCF_015228065.2 Penaeus monodon | reverse complement strand
GCTGGGGCTGTTGTGGGAACTATTGCCGAAGCCGAAGTTGGGGATAAAGCCACCCAGGATTTATGGTTACGAGGACGCCTCCTGCAGATTAGATGCCGAACACTCGCATTATGCAATTGCAAAATCAAGGCCGCGGAAAAGCGCTTTCGTCACAGCAGAAGAGCGGCCGCGCCAGGATGCCCACCCAGTAAAAAAGCCACAAACTGTAAAACCGATACGTTGGAAACTGTCGGCGTTGCCAAGCCACAGCGGGCGTGGGGGCGTATGCAGTGGGCGGCTCTGAGCCTTTGATCCCGAGATAAGGGCGCTCGCTCGCCCAGCCCGTGTCCTGACCCCTAATCCCTTAACCTTCCTCTGTCGGAGCGGATCTCCTTGGCGAGTCCCGCGACAGGCGCCTGTTTATTTGCGTCTGTCTGTGTCTATCTGTCTGTCTGTCTGTCTAACCATCGCCCCACTTAACTAATGACTGCCTATTTAAATATCTGTCTGTCTGTGCTTTGTCTAACCATCTCCCCATCAAACTATTTAATTACCTATCTAATTGTCAATCTATCTCCATCTCTCGCATTTTAAGCCCTTGAATACTACTATGTCATTATCTGCCTGCCAGGTTTATTAATGGTTTAATGGTTTATTATCTTATAACTATAGTTGATTTGTCCATCTGAAAATAACGGTCCCTCAGAAATTAAATCTCAAAAACATCAGCAATAATAATGGGAACAAATCACTGACAATGACGATAATGATGATGATAACAATCATCATCGCCATCATCATCATCATCATCATAATTATATGATACAATACAATGCAACATAATCATTATAATAATGATAATGATAAAGATGATACTTACATAATCATAATCAAAACAACAAAGATAGGATTAACAATCCCAATCACAACACCACAACAAGTTATAACCAAACTGACGATGCCAGTAATACTAATGACAAGCAGATGAGAGATGAAGAACATTAAATATAAAAATAAGAGCGAAAGACGAGACAAAGGCAAGGTGAAAGACCCCGAGAGGAATGGATGAAGGAAAAAACTGGCCTGGCCTCCGCTATTTCCTCTAAGCCGTCACATTCAAGTTGTCGCCTTTTGGGAAATTCCTAAAACAAGATGAGAAGGTCCATTTCCTCTGCCCGAGCGTCTCCCGCGTTCCACGCCCGCGCCTCACAACTCCTGCTCTCTCGCTCTCATGCTCTCTCTCGCTCTCATGCTCTCTCTCTCTCTCTCTCTCTCTCTCTCTCTCTCTCTCTCTCTCTCTCTCTCTTTCACATAAATACAAACACAAACACACACACACACACACTACTACTCTCTCACTCTCTCTCTCTCTCTCTCTTTCCCTGCCCCTGTCTCCCTCCTACTCCCTCCCTCCCTCCATTCCCCCTTCCCCCAAGGCAATCGCTTCCGCCTCTGCCTCTCATCCTCACCGTCACACGACCCGCCGATCCGTCACTGTCAAATCCATCCACTGAGCGTCCAATTAAAAGCGTCCGCGGAACTGAGACGTTACGAGCTGACCCTACAATCCATCTACTTCCCTTTACTTGAGGTCACGCGAGGGCTCTGGGCCGTGGGGACTGACCGACCGACCGACCGACCGACCGACCGACCTACCTACCTACCTACCTACCTACCTACCTACCTACCTACCTACCTACCTACCTACCTATCTATCAATCTACCTACCTTCCTTCCTCTTCCCCTTGCTTCACATCACTCGTTCTCTTCTTTCGCCCTTCTTTATTTCCCTCCCTTTCCTTCCTCCCTTCTCCCTCTGTCTGTCTGTCTGTCTGTCTGTCGCTCTCTCCCTCTCTCTCTCTCTCCCTCCCTCTCCACCCTGCCCCCTCTCCCGCACACACGCCCAACCCGACACAGCTCGTCTGGCTGGTGTGACGGGCAAGCACAGCTGCTCTTCCTTCCCTCAGCTTCCTAATGGCTGCGGGCGCGGCGCTGGTGGGCAAAGGCAAGGCATTCGTGAAAGCACAAAAAAGTGCTTATATTGCCCTTAAAATGACGTTGGCGTGGAGACGGTACACTACTTGTTGAGACTTGTTGACAACGTTTGCCGCTAAACTACCCTTAGAATGGCGTTGGGCGTGGAGACTTGGGCGGAACGTTTGTTATTCTCCGGATTCTGAATGCAGCCGAGCGTGTCGACGTGAGCGTGTCTCTCCATTCGTGGTCGTTCGTGTCGAGGTTGACCTGCCCGCGTCGCTCGTCTCAATTCCGCGTCGTCGATCTCCTCAGTCACACACTTGAATCTTTTACAAATTGTCCATTTCTTGATCTTGCTCGCTCTCCTGCCTTCTTCTTCTTCTCTTTCAACCTTTTCCTGATTTATCTTTTCTTAACTCCATTCCCCAATCGTTCTATCCTCTCCTTCATTCATTCTCCCATTCATTCGTTGTTCCATCCACACCTTCCGGCACTGCCCTCCCACTGACCACCACTGAGAGAGCGAAGGAAGGAAGCGGTGCAACGAAGGAGGCGAAGGAATCCCCCCCCCCCCGCCCTCGTGACCCACATCAGGTCCCGCGCGGCCAGTTCCTGCAGGAGCCAGTTCTCTGGGGTCACCGTTACCGTCCGCGTCCGCCCAAGTTTTTTCCTCCTCTCTCGTTTCTCTCTCTCCCTCTTCCTCTCCGTCTCTTCTCCTCTCCTCTCTCTTTCCCTTCCTCCCTCTCTGTTTCCCTCCCACCCTCTCTCTTTCCCCCCACCTTCTATCTTTCTCTCCCTCACTCTACCTCGCCTTCCCTCCCTCCCTCCCTCCGCAGTCACCACTGGGCCCGTCGCTCCTTCTCCCCCGGCCTGCCTTCACTCCCTCTCTCCTCGCGGTCCTGCGCCCACGTGAACGGAGGACTTCTGGAACATGGTAAGGTCATCAGCACGCCGAAGCAAAACCGTTGAAAAAAAGAAAAGGTAATTCGACGCTCCTCTTCTCATTCTTCTTTCATCTTTCTTCTTTCTCCTTCATCTCTTCTCTCTCTCTTCTTCTATCCATCCTTTCCTTTCCTTCCTACATCTTCCGTCTCTCCTTCCATCCTTCCTCCCTTATTTCTTTCTTCCCTTCCTTCCTTCCGTCCTTCTTTCCTTCCTTCCTCCCTCCTCCTATTCTTCCACCCCTCCCCTCCACTCCCCTTGCTTCCCCTTTTTCCCTGCCTCAATCCTCTCCACTCCCCTCTTTCCCTCTCCCTCTTTTCCCCTCCTCTCTCCTCCCCTCCATCCCTCCTCTACCCACCCTCCCTCCCTCCCATCCCCCCCCATCCTCCTCCGCCATGCCTTATCACAACCTGACACCACATGCCAACCTCCGTGCTGCCAGCCTGACAACAAGTGACGACCCACATGCCCGCTATGCCAGGGGGGAGGGGGGGGTATCTGTCATGGCACAACGGCTAAATAATTTCTCTTTCTTTTGACGTCACAATCGCGTGACATTCTCTTTCCGTTGTTAATACGGGCAGGAATATGTCGTTATATTTTCATGCGATCTCTTAATCCAACGTTATGTATTATTTCTACTAAGTATAAACCGTTTTCTTGAATAAATTTCTTGATTAAACAGTTCTTTTTTTAACACCATCACTTTAGGAATTTCACATTTTTTATCACAGAAACTTTTTTATAACTTTTATTACGAAAGCTTTTTATAACCCAAAAAAAATCATATTAGCCTTTTTTATTCCAGTTATTCTCCACAGTTCTTTTTTCTTTCATTTCTAACTGTTCAACACTTCTTTCCTTCTTTCTTGTACTTACTTTTTTGGGCCAATTTAATTTTCTCTATCGTGTGTCTTTCTGTTCCTTGAACGCTCCAAAAGGCGAATGAGAGAGGAAAAGAACTTACAATGAGTGAGTGAGTGATAGAGAAAGAAAGAGAAAGAGAGAGAGAGAGAGAGGAGAGAGAGAGAGAGAGAGAGAGAGAGAGAGAGAGAGATGGAGAGTGAGAGATAGAGACGAGATAAGATGAGAGATGGAGAGAGAGAACCGAGAAAGAGAGAACGAGGAGAGAAAGAGAGAGAGAGAATGAGAAGCAAGAGACGATAGAGGGACGACTTAGGAGAAGAGAGAGAGGGAGAGAGGAGAGCGGACGAGCAGGGAGAGAGAGAGAGGAGAGAGAGAGAGGAGAGAGAGAGAGAGAAAGAGAGAGAAAAGAGAGAGATGAAGAGAGGGTGAGAGAGAAAGAGAGAGAGAAGGGGGAGAGAGAAGGAGAGAGGGAGAGAGGAAAAGGGAAAGAGAGAAGAGGAGAGGGGGAGGGATTGTAATGCGATTTAATGAATATTTGCCGAACTTTCGGCACACCCTCCCGATCGCCGACGAGCAAGGGATTAAAGAGAGAAAGAGAGACCCCAGAGAAAGAACCGGCGGCGCGGGGCTACAGACCAGAGAGGGGAGACCAGTCACACCAACAAACCGACGGCCATAAAAAAAAAATTAATCATTCCGAGAAGCAATCGAGTCACATCAAACCATCTTTTAAAAAAGCGCGGGAAACGTCTCACAGTTGATACCGCCAAAGAGACGCACCGCCATCGCATCGGGCTTTCAAAACAAAACTAACTTTTCCTTGAATCGACTCGGCCAAAAATCTACGGAAAGCATCTCATCTCTGGTAATTACGGCGTCGATGAAGCAAGCACTGTAACTTTAGAAGAATTGGAGATATTCCAGTAAAAAAAAAATACAAATGAATAGATAGTCTATTTCGGGCATCAGTTAGAAACACAGATATCCAAATTTAAACAGGCGTGAAGATGGCAGAAAAAAATCGATACACAATAAACCCATATTGTGAGGCGCGTCGGTTTTCTGCCAAAGAATCAACACGACCGAGTATTTCGTCGTCCGCCCACGAAGATGAAAGGGAAATCTTCGATATCCAAAATTGAAATCTGTTCACCACACGCACAGACAAAAACAAACAGACAAGAGGGTTTCACATAAGCGCATCAGATTTCGGGCGCATAAAAAAAAGGAAACACGGAAAGAAAGAAAGCCCGAAAACAAACAAATACGCCCGTAGCCTCACATGTTTGTTTACGTCTGGCCACACTCACGCCTGATTATCCTTAGTGGCCTGCTCCCGCTCGCCTTCATTGCGCACGACACTAAAATACTCACGGACAAACATGACACGCCACACGGCCGTCGCTGACCCTCGAGATCAACGTATGGATGACAGCGGTTACTAGCAGGTCGAGTGTAACGATGATAAGCAGAGTCTGGTGCTGGCAGGCTGAGTGCATTGGTGGTAAACTGAGTAGGATGACGGCAGATCGAGTGCAGAGGTGGAAGGTCGTGTAGTGGTGGCAGGTCGAGTGGTGACAGGTTGAGTATAGTGACAACACGTTTAGTGTAGTTGTGGTAGAGTGAGTGTAATGGTGACATTTCAATCTAGCAGGGTAAGTGCAGTGGCGGGAGGCTGAGTAAGTAATGGCCCCGTGGAGTGTAATGGTGGCAGCATATACAGTGTAGTGAAAGCTAACGCAACAGCAAAAGGTAGAAGTGAGGACAAGACACGGAGAAAGGAAGTCGCAGGGTGATACGAGGAGCGAAGGTTTAGGACAGGAACACGCGAGAAGGGTAGTGGGCTAGGGGCGGGGGGCATTCCCAGAGGGGAGGGGTCGGAGAGGGTTTCCCCCACCGGTGTCTCGTCCCCCAAGTCTCAAGAGCCTTCCGCCCTCTCGGATGTCGCATTCCGCAGTAACGTGTGGGGCGACCAAGCATTATACGGGCCTCGCTGGGGTGACGAAGGCCCGGGAGAGCGACCGGGGCGAGGAGAGAGAGGCGGCTGGTGCAATCAGGAGCGAAGCCTTGGTAAGTTGTACCTGGATTCTCAAGGTCAAAGACCGGCCCAAATACTCAATAAACTTCTTCTCATAATGGATATGAAATGTAAAAAAAAAAAGAAGGTGAAAACAGTAGGGAAAAACCTAACCAATAAAAAAAAAAAAAACAGTGGGGAAAACCCTAACCAATAAAAGTTAAAAGAACGGAAAAGGAGGGGGGGATGACGGCAAACACTGCCTAATTATCCACTTTTACGAATCTAAATTAACGGGATAAAGGAAGTGCCCCCAAAAAAGTAAAAGATAAACATAATTAGATAAGAACCGAAACACAACCGTCACAGAAAAAGATAAACCCATTACCGAATGCTGACAACCTGTGCGCTAATGCACGAAACTTGAGGGAACAAGAGGTGGGCCTGCCATGGATCCTCAACATGCACACCTGATCGCGCTCGCCCCAATGCACCTGGTAAGGATGCGCGACTTCTTACCGTTACGCACTCTCCTCATCATCGTTTTTTTCCCGTTACGTCTTCGATTCGTATTTGGTGCAGGTCTTATAAGGTTATGTTCCGGTTAAGGTAACGCCTGTTTAGAGCTGTGTTTCTTGACGCTTGGTTATAATCCTGATATAAATCTATACTTTTTTTGGTGGAAACAATTCGTTTTTCCAAGCCATTTCTCTCCATTTTCGTCTCCGTCCTCAAGACACGAAAAGAATATTACACAAACAAAAGCAAATGGGACCACAAACCGCAACATTAAAATAAACATTAACAAAATGCCTAAACAGAAAATAAAAGGCACCGCATCATTAAAAAAACAACAACAAAGAGAGCAACAACGCACAATAACAACAACAACAGCAAAACATCAAAACCAGAACACAATCCAAAACAGAATTCCTTATCGTGTCCCCGAAGCTCCTGCATTTCCCTCGTTATGAAGCGTGTCCGAATTAAATTTCTGGGAAGAGGAAGGAAGGGAGGAAGTATTGAGCCAGACATCCTCTTCCCCCTCCCTCTCCCCTCCCCTTCCCCCTCCCCCAGGAGTCTCCCGAGAAAACAGGGCCTGGTTATACCTCGTCGCTATCCTCGTGGTCAAATATCAACGAACAATGTAGATTGGCGTTGAACCGAGACGAATGAAGCATGACAAAGAAGAGAAGAGAAGAGAAAGGAAAGAAAGGAAGAAGACATAGACATACTCTGATTCTGATTTACTGCTTCGAAACCACAGTCGATAAACTGGACTGCATTCAGATTTTGTATAAAGAAAAAAAAAACTTCCCTCTTCTTATTCTATTCTTGGTTTGCGACCGAAGACATACAGGCAAGGCCGGCGACAAAATCCAAGAGCGCCCCTTCGGCGGGGCAGGTGGCGGGCGGGCACCGGGCGAGGGTGCCACGGGCGGCCGGCGGCGCTGCACGACTGACCAACTCAGGAAATGCCAGGCCTGATTACTGGCCCTGTTACTGTGTTGCCTGGTGCCGCCCTCCCCCTACTCCTCCCCCACCCCTCCCCATCACACGACCCTTCCTCAAGGCCTCGGACGCCCTCCCTGCCCCCTGCCCTGCCCCCTGCCCTCACCTCTGCCCCCCCCCTCCCCACCCGTCGCTCCTCTGGGCCACGCTCTCTTGCCCCTCGCTCCCTCTGCGCTCCGGCCCTCGCTCCTTGCGCGTTTCCACTCAATTCTCATTCTCTCTCTCTCTCTCTCTCTCTCTCTCTCTCTCTCTCTCTCTTCTCTCTCTCTCTCTCTCTCTCTCTCTCTCTCTCTCTCTCTTATCTATCTTTCTGTCTCTCTATCTGTCTCTCTCTCTATCTTTCCCTCTCTCTCTCTGTGCTCTCTCTCTCTGTGATCTCCCTCTGCACTATCCCTCTGCGCACGCACACTGCACACACCCACGCACTCACATACGCACACGAACACACACGCGCACGCACACACGCGCACACAAACACAAACACACACCGCAAACAAACAAACAAAAAGAAGAGTGCGAGTGCAAGGGTGAAACGGACATCCGCCTCCGTGCCATATTTGCCCCTTACGCGTCCTTCCTCTTTCCTCTTCACACTCTCTTCTCTCCCTCTTCGCCCACTATCTATTCTGTTTTTGTTGCCTCATCTTCTTCTCTCCCTCTTCGCCCACTATCTATTCTGTTTTTGTTATCCCATCCTCTTCTCTCTATCTCTCTCTCTTTCTAAGAGAGAGAAAAAAAACATTTGTAAAGATAGAGAGAAAATAGCTTTTTGGTTCGTCTACATTAACGATGGAAATGATTATTCGATAACATCATGGACAATAATGACAATAATAATAATAATAACAGTAATAATATAAAAATATATAACTTCTACTACTGCTGTGCTGCTGTAATGATGATGATTATAACAATAATAATAAAACGGCAATAATTATTTTACCATTATCAACAGTATCATCCTCATTTCAGCATTATTATCATAATTATAACAATAATTATCATTATTTTTCTTACTATTATTATTACTGTTATTAACATTATCATAATGACGAAAGTAATTAGTATTAGTAATGGTAATAGTTACATTAATAGCAATAGCAATGGTGATGGTAATAATGACAATATTACAATAATTATTATTATTGTTTTGTTGCTTTTACAATCATTATTATTATTAAAACCATCATCATCATCACCATTATTATTATTATACTTATTATCATCATCATCATCATCATTTTCATTATCATCAGTATCAGAACTAATAGCAGTAACAATACTGTTGACGAAAAATCAAAAACAAACGACGATATCGACCATTTCTCCCGCAGCATAATCAAAATTGGCCTTAAACCAGGGGCCAAAGGAGTCCAGGGTATGAAGCAACGACACGTACGATAGACAAGAAAAAAGGGGCAATAAAGGGACCACCACCGCGATCCTGCCTCCCTCCCACCCCCACCCCCCTATTCCTCCTCCTCTCGCACCCCTTCCCCTTCCTGCCTGGCACCCTCCCCCTTCAGCGTACCCCTGCCCCTTCCCCTCCTCCACCCACAACCACCTCACTCCTTTCCTTCCCTTCTACCCACTGCCCCCTTCCTCTCCCACCTTCTACCCATTGCCACTGCCCTTCCATCCACCCCTCTCCTCCCCTTATGCCCACTCCTCTCACCTCATCCTTTCCCCTCCCTCCCTCACCCCATCTCCCCTTTTCTTTCCCTTTCCCCCCCCCCATCTCACCCTTTTCTTTCCCTTCCCCCCTCCCCCATTTCACCCTTTCTTTTCCCTTCCCTTACCCCTTTCCTCTCCCCCCATTTCTCTCGAATTCCGTCGAGCCGCCGACGGGGATGCCATCGCTCGCCGCCGCAGCTAAGGCCCAGTCGCGAAGTGCTGCCGAGCCCAGTTCCCTGATTAGCCAATCTCGGCTCACAAAATTGGAACACATGAGTATCAGATAAACAATTTGGATATGCAAATGTCTCTTCCTTTTCCTTTTCCACTTCTCTCATGCTTTCCCTTTCTCTCTCTCTCTCTCTCTCTCTCTCTCTCTCTCTCTCTCTCTCTCTCTCTCTCTCTCTCTCTCTCTCTCTCTCTCTCTCGCTCTAGCTCTCTCTCTCCCTCCCCATTTTTTTTACCCTATCCTTTTAATGCGTTCATGCTTTAAGGTTATAAAGCCAGCAGATACCTGGAATTGGAAACAGATTGTGCCATACATATTCATGCGGAGGCAAAGCGAGGCGGGCGAGGGTGCGGTACGATTATTGTGTGGCGGGACGGTGGCGCGGCGCGGGGATTGTGTGCCACTGGGATTGTGCGTGGCGCGGCGCGGGCGGAAAGGCGGCCAGACAGGTGTGGGCGGAGGGGGAGGGGTATGATGCTAGAAAGACGGTGGTGAATGGGACAGATGAATAGGCTGGATAAAGAGAGTCGGGGGCAAGGGGAAGGGGTCGAGGGTAAGCAACAGGCTGGATCAAGGGAGGTAACGGGGAGTTATGGGTAAGCGAAAAGAGGGCGAGGGAGCAAGAGACGACAGGAGGGTGGCATTGCAGAAGGCAAGAACGGCGTCTGGGAAGCAGAGGTCAAGCACGGCCCAGCTGTCTAAACGGGCTTCTGACGGGCTCAAGACGCGGTTCACGGGATAGCACGGGGAGCGTGACAAGAAAGGAGGCGTGGTACCGGAGGCGTATTTGCGGCATGGAGCAAGTGTGGAGGGTGTGGCGGGGTGGAAAGGAGTGTGGCGGGTGTGGCGGGGTGTGGTCCTCTGCGGTGGCACGACGTCCCCTGCCTGGCAACACACCACGCGAGCCAGACTGGCACTGACACCTCGGGCACGACTGTCCCGCCAGACACCAGTCAGTCAGTACGCAGCGCTCCTGTACCATGAGACGCGACCAGCCTCCTCCGCCCCCTTCGCCTCCTCCGCCCCCTTCGCCTCCTGTAACCCCTTCGCCCCCTTCGCCTCCTCCGCCCCCTTCGCCGCCTTCGCCTCCTCCGCCCCCTTCGCCGCCTTTGCCGCAATCGCCGCCTTCGCCCCCAGCCTCCATGAAGATCAGGAAATCCACCTCGATACGCGATTCCCAGGCTAAAATTGCGCTCCATCTTTCATTCAAACACGCCATCAAACGCCAGCGCCAGCTCCGCGAGGTCGAATAACCAGGAGGAGGACGTGTAAATCATATGAAATGCAATACACGAGTTACCACTTCAGCTTTAAGCGAGCAATAAAGTCTTATTCTTGTTACTTCCCAACGCTCTTTCTTGTATACAAGGGTGGAGGAGGAGGAGGAGGAGGAGGAGGAGGAGGAGGAGGAGGAGGAGGAGGAGGGGAGGAGGGAGGAGGAGGAGGAGGAGGAGGAGGAGGAGGAGGAGGAGGAGGTGGAGGTGGTGGAGTAGGTTGTTGTTGTTGTTGTTGTTATTGTTTGTTGTTGTTGTTGTTGTTGTTGTTGTTGTTGTTGTTGTTGTTGTTGTTGTTGTTGTTGTTGTTGTTGTTGTTGTTGTTGTTGTTGTTTGTTGTTGGCGGTGGTGGTGGTGACGTAGGTAGGCGGTGGCGGTGGCGGTGGCGGTGGCGGTTTGCGGTGACGATAATACTGAAACTAATGATAATAATGATGGTGATGAAGATGGTGACGGTGTTGAACGAGTGAGAATGGAGATGAAGACCATAATGAAAAGAAAAATGAAAAATGGACTAAGGAGAAGATAATGCTACACTCCCCACGCACGATACAGGGATGGAGATATGCAAACAAAGCAGTGAACAAGAACAGTCAGTCACGGCAAAGCAATTAAGCTCAAAGGAAGGCTCTATGCTGATGCTTAACTGAATACATGCAGAAGTTTGTTAAAACTGACAGACACAAAACAGGAGGAGGATATACACCGTTATCGAATGTTAAGCAATCCGTGATAGCGACGCAGATGTACAAGCAGAAGAGGAGGAGGATGCAACTGTATGGCTTGATATCGTTGTAACAAAGAGACAACGGGAGAGAGGCGAGATCGAAAGAGAGAAATAACAGAAGTGGGAGAGAAGAGGAGACTGAACGAGAAGAAAGTAACAATAGTGAATTATGAAAGGGCGTGCAAAATTGGAAATAAATGTCGGGCGAAATGAAGGATGGGAAGATGATAATGAACGGGTGAAATACAGACTAGACAAAGGAAGAGGGAATACTTGGTAAACAAAACACATAGATATGGAAGGAGAGAGAGAACAAGGGGGAGAAGGAGGAGGAAAAGGAGAGAGTGAGAGAGAGGGGGAGGGAATGAAAAGGAGAGGAGGAAGGGGATGGGGAATGGGGAGGGAGGGAGAGAGGGAGAGGAGAGGGAGGGAGAGAAAGAGAGGGAGTGAGAGAAAGAGAGGGAGGGAGAGAAGGAGAGGGAAGGAGAGAAAGAGAGAGAGGGAGAGAAGAGAGGAGAGAGAGAGAGAGGAGAGAGAGCGAGGAGAAGAGAGAGAGAGAGAGAAGAGAGAGAGAGAGAGGGAGAGAGAGAGAAAGCGTTAAAACCAACCCAAGCACAATCAAGCGAGAGGGGAAATATACGACGACCGGAGTGAGAGCGAGAGGGAGAGTTTTCCCCTTTTTCCTTCCCCCCCTCCTTCCCCTCTCTCCCCTCTTCCCTTCTCTCCCCCTTTCCCCCCCTTCCCCCTTTTTCCCCCCCCTTCCCTCCCTTTTCCTTCCCCCTCCCCTTCCCCATTTTTCCCCCCCCCTTTTTTTTCCCTTTCCCTTTTTTTTTCTCTTTTTTTTTCCTCCTCCCCCCTCTCCCCTTCTTTTTCTCCCCTTCTTTTTCTCTTTCTTTCCTTCCCCCTTCCTCCTCTTCCCCCCCCCCTTCCTTTTCCCTCCCTTTCTCCCAAAAACCCTTCTCCCCTCCCCCCTCCTCTTTTCCCCCCTTTTCCCCTTCCCTTCCCCTTTCCTCCTCTCCTCCCCCTTCTTCCTCCTTTCCCTCCCCTCTAAATTCCCCCTCCTTTCCCCGTTTTCCCCTTCCCCCTCACCCCCCCTTCCCCCCTCCCCTCCCCATCCTCCCCCCCCTTTCCTCTCCCCTCCTCCACTCTCTCCTTCTTTTTCCCCTCCCCCTCTCTCTTTCTCCCTTCCTCTTTTCCCCTCTTTCTCCCCTCTCCTCTTCCTCTTCTTCTCCCCTCCCTCTCCTCCCCTTTCTCTCTCCTCTCTCTCTCTCCTCTTCTCTCCCCCTTTCCCCCTCTCTCTCTCTCTCCTCTCTCTTTCCCTTCTCTCCCCCTCTCCTCCCTTCTCTCTCCCCTCTCTCTTTTCTCTCCCCCTTTTTCCCCTCTCTCTTCTCTCCTCTCTCTCTCCTCTCCTCTTCCTCTCCCTCTCCCCCCCTCCCCTCTCTCTCTCTCCCCCTCTCTCCTCTTCTCTCTCTCTCTCTTCTCTCTCTCTCTCTCCCTCTCCTCTCCCCCTCCCCTCCTCTCCCCCCTCTCCCCCTTCTCCTCCTCCTCTCTCTCTCCTCCTCCCCTCTCTCTCCCCTCTCCCTTTCCTCCCCTCCCCTCTTCCCCTTCTCCCCTCTCCCCCCCTCTCTCTCCTCTCCCTCTCTCTCTCCTCTCTCTCCTTACCTCTCTCTCCTCTCCCCTCTCTCTCTCCCCTCTCTCTCTCTCTCCTCTCTCTCCCCCCCTCTCTCTCTCTCTCTCTCCTCTCCCCCTCTCCTCTCTCTCATCTCTCTCTCCTCTCTCCTCTCCTTTTCTCTCTCTCCCCTCCCCTCCTTTTCCCCCCTCTCCCCTCCTCTCCCCTCTCCTCTCTCTCTCCGTCCTCTCCTCTCTCTCTCTCTCTCTCTCTCTCTCTTCCCCCCTCTCTCTCTTTCCCCTCTCCCCCCTTCCTTCTCCTCTCGCTCTTTTCCCCCCCCTTTCCCCCTCCTCTCTCTCTCCCCCCCTCTTCCTTCCCCTTTTCTCTCTCTTTTCCCCTCCTCTCTCCCTCTCTCTCTCTCTCTTCTCTCTCTCTCTCTCTCTCTCTCTCTCTCTCTCTCTCTCTCTCTCTCTCTCTCTCTCATTATCCTATTCCACCGTCGGCGAGTAAGAGAAGGTACTGTGTTTCGCTCGATGCCCTCCTCTGCTACTCCCCGAGCCATCAGTGTTTCCGAGCAACTTAAGAGCAAGCACAAAGGGAGTGAGCTGTGACCCGGGGAGGGCGAGGGGGGTGGGGGGCTATAGCATCCTTCGGGATCAAAGGAGGGAGGAAGTCCCTCGACCCGCGCCGGGGAGAGTTACAAGACGGCGAAGTCGCCCGCCTCACAAACTTTTTTAATCAGATTTTTTTTTCGCTCTTCTTTTCAATCTCGACGTCCCTGACACTTCCATTACCTAGGGTCACTCTCGCTCCGGCATATGCCCCGCCTTCGTCTCGCTTTCCTATCGAGTTCCATCCCCAACTTTTTTCTTTCTTTCTTTCTTTCTTTCTCCGACGCCCTTTTCATCATTCGTGTTTTGCGCAAGTGTGTGCACACCCCGGTAGCGCAACGTTTTCTTTTTTTTTCTTTGTTTGTTTGGTTTCCCCTTTTCTCTTTTTCTTTTTTTCTGTTCTCGACTTTCACGGCCATTTTAGTAGCCACGCGTCCGGCCCTCTATTGTTGCCCCCGGTTCCCCTTTGTCCAATTGTTCCCTTTTATTCAGAAATGACAATTCCGCCATGCTCACTTCCCTTCGCCCCGCTCCCCGTTCCACCTGCATAACTCCGCAAATTAGTCTCTACATTACATATCCTCCTCTGCCCTAATTCCCGTTATCATCACCCTCCTCGCCCTCTACCGTCTTCCTCAATTCCTACAACTTTTCGCTGAACCTTCTACTTCCCTTTTCTATATCTACTCATCCTCCTATTTCTCACTCCCTTTCCCCGCTCAAGGACACAGAACGAAAAGGAGGAACTGGCAAATCGCTCCTCATTTTCCCATAAAAATAAAAACAAGGCGAGTACGATTCGCCTTTGTTGTTTCCTCCTGTCGCTGCCGCTCAATCTCCCATTACGAGAGACACGTGCCGGGTGCGAAATCCGAAATCACGGGGAGGCGACGGACCCTCCTCCCTCCCTCTCCCTCTCCCCCCACCGTTGTGCAACCGGGTCCTTCTAAATGCAACGTTGCAGTCCACGTCGAGGCGACCCATGATGGCTCCCTTGTTGAGGATTAGTCCTTTAGACGTCTCAATCATCCTGTAATCCGACGCTGCTCGCCGCTCTCGCTGCTTGCTGTTCTCGCTGTTCTAAAGCATCGTGTGCGATCGTATATGTGCAGCCAGGTGTGTTTACATAATATATAAATAATTACATATCTGCACACGCACTAACAGGCATGCAAACACTTATTACGTGTATCTGTGTGTATATGCCTATCTATGACTGGACTGGTGTTCTTTGTGTGTGTGCGTGTGTGTGTTTGCGTACGTAACTGCTTTAGTGGGCGAATGGATGGGAAAATGACCAGGCCGATGGCTCCAGCCACCCACCCGTTTCCAACCACCCTTCCGCCTTCTCCTCGAGCCTAATCCCCGTGTGGCTGTTGCCATGACGACTGTGACGTCATCCATATCAACAATAACACGTCTCCGTCACGCCACGTGCCCGTCCATTGCCCCTCGCCCGCTCCGTTGTCTCCTGCCCGTTACTCGGCCCTTCCACGTGCAACTTCCTGTTTTCTTTACCGTTGTCCCTCGGGCTCGAATCCGCTAACTTCCCTTCCTTGCCCCGAGGCGAAGATTATCATTAATCCCGGGAGCCGTGTCGAGTACCCCTCTACCTTGTTTCCTCGGCGGGATTACCCAAGTTTCGGGCCCTGATGCTCGGTTTGCCTTAATGCGGGGGGCGTCTGTAAGAAGGGATTACCTGTAACACCAATCACGCCGTGAGAATCGCCTCTTCTCTTTCCCCTCTCCCGTTCTCCTTCCCGTCTTCCCTCTTTGTTTCCTTTCAATCCTCCCTTTCTCTGTCTCCTTCTCGTCTCCCCTCTTTCTGTTTCCTCTCCCTCCTCCCTTTCTCTGGCTCCTTCCCGTCTCCCTCTTTCTGTTTCCTCTCCCTTCTCCCCTTTCTCAGTCTTCTTCGCCTTCCACCAAACTTACACTTACCATATCCCTATTTCCCTTATCCTCCCCCCTTCTTTGTCTCTGCCTTTGCTGCCGACCCAAATACTTGCTTATCCTCATCCCGTCCCTCTCCCGTCCTCCTATCCCTCAAAATCGCCTCTGTACCCTGTGTTTATCACCCCCCCCCCCCCCGCCCCACGACCGTTTCCGGGGCGGGCACCTCCTCCGTCCTCGGGTCACGGAATGGCGGACATTCGTATGCAAATTGAGGACGAGACCCTCTCTTGCCTTTCATGGCCACGTTAACTGGAGCGGGTGCGAGGTGGGTGCGAGGTGGGTGGCGGGGAGGCGGGCATGGAGTGGGCTAGAGTGGGAGGTGTGGAGTGGGCTGGGCGTTGGGGGTGGGCTGAGATGGGCGGGTTCTCTTTAAACACCGGTCAATTAGAGCGTCATCCCCGCCGCCCTCATTCACTCATCGCCCGCCCTGGTCTCTCTTCCCCCCTTTCCCACCCCACACCCAGGTCATCCACAGCCCGGACCGCCAGCGCTTCCCTACAAGTCTCCCTTGATTAATCCAGTCAATCACTCAATCACCGAGCGACGTAGCCACACCAATGACCAGTTAGTTTAATTACGTTAGCTCATTAGCTCCCCCACACCTCCGGCCCCCTCCCCTCCTTCCTGACCTACCTCCTCCCCTCTCAACGCCGCCCACTAATAATAGCTCCCCAGCTTGCCCCTCTTCCCTTGGCCATGTCTCCCCTCGCAGCCCACCGAACACGCCGAACTCCCCTCACCGGACAGCTCTCACTCCCCTCACTCCCCCCGCAACGTGTTCTCCTCACTGTCGCCGCCAAACATACGGGGAAACCCTCGCGATTATGATGTAAGCTAACAAGAACCTTTTTAAACGAAGTTCTAACGACTGGAATTTCCCGAGCAACAATGCACTTCCGCGTAGGGCCTGTAAATGACACACCGAAACTGATAACAACTGTAAAATAACATTGAATATCAATTCACCAAACACCAACACAGCCAATGGTGCTCGGACAGAAAGGAATGGAAGAAGTGGAAGGAGAAACGACGGAAACGAAGCAGGAAGGAAGGATCCAACGAGAGGATGGAAAGAAGGGAGAGTAGGAGAGAAGGAAAGAAAAAGCGAAGACCCCGATAAGCGGTAATATTCCTTCTCCTTCCTCAGAGTAGGATGGAAGAGAGGAAGAAGAGAGATATAAAAGGAGGAGGGATGAAAAAAGAATGTTCACTTTCCTTGCCCACTGATCTTTCCTCTTCCTCCTCCCTTACAGCAGAAGGAGATTGTCGGAAGATCAAAAGAACGAAGAAAAGGAAACAGGAGAAAAAGGATGGAAATGGAAAAAAAACAGAAGTGTCTATTCTTTTTCCTTAGACATTGCTCTCTCTCTCTCCTTCCTCAAAGCAGGGAGAGAGGGTCCGACGAGAAGATGAAAAGATAGAAAGGGAGATACAGTAGGAGAGAGAGAGAGAGGGAGAGAGAGAGAGAGAGAGAGAGAGAGAGAGAGAGAGAGAGAGAGAGAGAGAGAGAGAGAGAGAGAGAGAGAGAGAGAGAGAGAGAGAGAGAGAGAGAAACAGCGCGTGAATATTCCTTCTCACTTATTCACTGCTCTCACCCTCTCTCTCCTCAAAGCATGAAAAGGAAGAAAAGGAGACAGGAGAGAGAAAGAGAGAAAAAAAAACGTGAATATTCCTCCTCCTTCCTCACTTTCCTCCTCCCTTCGTTTTCCTTTCCTCGTCGCGTCCCTCAGGCGAGTCACGTGACACCCCCACCCCCACTCCGATCGTCCAAAGCCCGAACTAAAGTGATGACGACGCCGCACATTAACACGCCCGCGATTACTTTGATGAATTAAATTCCACCTGAGCTTCGCGCCGTCCGAACTCGCCTGCCTAATCCGCGAGCTCAATCCAATTATAAACAGATTTTCGTGCAATCCGGCAAATGTGTCTCCGATTTATCTTAAAATGCGACCGACTTGCGATGCGCCAATCAACAGCACGAACACATAAACAAGGTGACCATTTCAACAGCCTAACAGCAAATAAATAATTTAACCTTTAAAAACAACAACAAACAACTTGATCCTTCAATAACAAAACAAAAAAAACAAAAATATGCAACACAACTATTTAATATAAACTACAAA
>NC_051424.1:8995029-8997529 GCF_015228065.2 Penaeus monodon | reverse complement strand
TTCCTCTCCCTCTCCTTCTCTCTCCCTCTCTTTCTCCCTCTCCCTCTCTCTCCCCCTCTCCCTCTCTCTCTCTCTCGCTTCCTCTCTCTCGCTCCCTCTCTCTAGCTCTCTCTCTCCCTCCCTAGCTCCCTCCCTCCCTCCCTCTCTCTCGCTTTGTCTTTGATATCTCTCTCTCTCTCTTCGTCACTCTCTCCCTTTCTTTGTCACTCTCATTCTCCCTCTCCCTTTCCCTCTCCCTCTCCCAATCACATCATTAATCAAATCACAATAGAAAATGGCGTCACACGTCAACAAAATGAAAAAAAAAATTGTCGCGACTGATTGCATTCCACTTATCTCAGAAATGCAAATTAAAACGAATCAAATAACGCGACAAACAGTTACATAAGCGATATCAATTAAGATGATTAAATCTCCTTAAAAAGCATTTAGAAGACCACGTTCTCTCTTATCCAGCAACAAGGGACAATCCGTCTAATTTAAAATCGTCAGATCTGTCAAGAGGAGGAGGAAGGGAAGGAGGGAGGGAGGGAGGGAAGAAGGGAGGGAGGGAAGAGGGAGGAAGGGAAGGAGGGAGGGAGGAAGGTGGGAGGGAGGGAGGAAAGGAAAGAAGGTGGGAGAAAGGGAGGGAGGGAGGGAGGGAGGGAGGGAGGAGGAAAGTAAGGAGGGAGGTAGGGAGGGAGGATGGGAGGGTGGAAGAGAAGAGAAGAGGAGGAGGTAAGAGAGGAGAGAGAGAGAGAGAGGCGGTAGAAGAGCGAAGATCAAAGACGTGCAACGATGAGAAAAGAGAAGAGAACAGACGAGCAGAGAGAGAAAGGAGAAGTGAATAAAGGAGAGGCGACGCGAACTGAGAACAGAACAGAAGAGAGACGAGACGAGACTATGGGTATATCATGTCGAAGATGGGTGTAAATGCTACGGGGGAAGGGGGGGGGAGGGAAGCTCAGGGTATTACGGTTGAATATCAGGGCGCGAAGGAAGAGGAAAAAGACTTGACGGTGATTGAGGGTGCAACGCGAGACAAGGATGAACAATTGTACTTCCTCTATCAACCCCTCCCCCTTCCCTCCACCCACCTCTCCCTCTCCCCTCCCACTCATCTTCTCCCCTTCCATCTCCCTATCCCTTCCTCTCTCTCCTCCTTTTCCTTCTCCCTCTCCTTGGCCCTCCCCTCTTCTCACTTCCCTTCTCTCTTCTATCTCATCTCTCTCTTCTACCACCTCCACCTCCCCCTTCCCCCCCTCTCTGTCTGTCTGTCTGTCTCTCTCACCCTCTCTCCCCATCTCCCTCTCTCCTTCTCCCCCCCCCTCCCTCTCTCCCCCCTCTCCTCCCTCTCCTCTCCCTCTGTCTCTCCCCATCTCCCTCCCTCTCCCAGTCTCCTCCTCTCTCCCTCTCCCCCTCTCCCTCACTCCCCTTCCTATAAAAACGCAGCTGACAATCTAACGCCGCTCCAATCTAAAGAGCAATTATGTACACCGACTAAAGAACGGCGAACAACAGGCGAAACGACAGATGAACTCTAACAGACGCAACAGGATGACGAACAAGGCAATGCAACAGAACGCACCGGGGAGGGAGATCAAGGCAGCAGGGCCATGCAACAGACGCATCAGGATGGTGGACAAGTCAATGCAATCTAAATTCAAACTGGTAAGCTTATCCCATGAATAAATGTCGAAACAAGACTTGTATGCACAGCGTATATCACATACAAGGCGAGCATGTGCGGAACAAACACCCGTAAGAAGATAAATAAATCAATAAATAAATGGTGAGGGATGGGAGGGAAAGAAAGAAGGAAAGAAGGAAGAAAAGAAGGAAGGAAGGAAGGAAGAGAGGAAGAGAGAAAGAGAGAAAGAGAGAGTGAGAGTAGGAGGATGGATAGAGGAGAAAGAGAGACGAGAAGTCGAGGAGAGAAGGAGAGAAGAAAGAGAGAGAGAGAGGAGAGAGAGAGAGATGAGAGAGAGAGAGAGAGAGAGAAGGGAGGAAAGAGAGAAGAAGGAGAGGAGGGAGGGAGGGAGGGAGGGAGGGGAGGAGGGGGGAGGGAGGAGAGGGAGAGAGAGACAGACAGAGAGAGAGAGACGGGACAGAGGGGAGAGACAGACAGAGAGAGAGAGAGACAGAGAGAGAGAGAGAGAGAGAAGAGAGAGATAGAGAGAGAGAGAGAGAGAGAGAGAGAGAGAGAGAAGGAGAGAGAGAGAGAGAGAGAGAGAGGAAAGAGACAGAGAGACAGAGAGACAGAGAGAAAGAGAGACAGAGAGAAAGAGAGACAAAGAGAAAGAGAGACAAAGAGAAAAAGCAGACATACAAACAGAATGAGACAAACGACAAAAAGAAACAGAGACGAGGGAGAGGCGAGTTTATACCAAATGTTCAAGCGTCGTGCACAGGGGCTCTTAAACTCTCTCAATTCCTTTTTTTTCACGCCATCCTTTTCAAAACAGGACGAAAGCGAGCGGCGTGCGTCCTCCCCTCGCTCGCTCAGGGTGTGACTCGTTGG
>NC_051424.1:8972529-8987529 GCF_015228065.2 Penaeus monodon | reverse complement strand
CTCCCGGACCCGCCGCCGTGACCCGCCTCCCGGACCCGCCTCCCCGACCCGCCTCCCGGACCCGCCTCCCGGACCCGCCTCCCGGACCCGCCTCCCGGACCCGCCTCCCCGGACCCGCCTCCCGTGACCCGCCTCCCGGACCCGCCCCCCCGGACCCGCCTCCCCGGACCCGCCTCCCGGACCCGCCTCCCGACCCGCCCCCCCGGACCCGCCTCCCGGACCCGCCTCCCGGACCCGCCCCCCGGACCCGCCTCCCGGACCCGCCTCCCGGACCCGCCTCCCGGACCCGCACACAAAGGCGAGCTCAGGAAGCGAAGGCGCTGATAACATCGAGCCTTTATCACTCGCCGGAGGAACACCTGGGCCTCCGCGGGCGCTGCGTCTTCGGAGGACTCGCTTTCGAGAGGTTTTTTGATATGTTTACAGATCTATTTCATTTATATGTTTATTCTTTCTTTATTATTTCTTTATTTATATGTTTATTATTCCTTTATTATTCATCTATTTACATTTTTATTATTTCTTTTATTATTTATTTATTTATATGTTTATTATTTCTTTATCATTTTTTATTAATTTCTTTATCTTTTTATTTATTCATAATCTACTTATTTTTATTTATTCATAATCATTTTTTTTATTATTAGTATCAGTTCATTTGTAATCTACGTATTTTTATTTATTCCATTTTTTTAAGCAGAGGTTGGGGGAGTTGCTTGGTTGGTTAGATTTTCTTTGTTTGTCTTGTTTGTAAATCTTTCTTCGTTAGTTAGGCGTTGTTTGTTAGTCTTTCGTTCGTTTTCCTCCTTAGTTAGTCTTGTTTCTTCGGTTTGGCTTTGTTTGTTTGTTAGTCTTGTTCCCCTCGGTTGTATAATTATTTGTCCATCTGTTCCCTTCTTTGTTTATCTTCCTCTGTTTATCTGCCTATTTGTCTGTCTGTCTGCCTCTCCGTTCGCTCTTTTCCAACTCTCGCATTTGCCTTCAATCTCCCCCGAAAGCATTATGCAGGAGAACCGTTTAAAAAAGGGAGAAGCACGGAGCCTGATAACGAAGCAATCTTGCCGGGAAGGAAGACAACCAGCAATTCAGGAAGTTTAATTAGGATCGCCTGGGAAACAAGGATCCGAGAAAATGGCAAAGATACGGAATAGAGGAAGAGAGAGAGGAAGATAACGGCGACTCGGAAAAATGCCGAGGATCGGAAGGTGGTGGTGATATCATGGATTTAAAAACGATTGATAAGGCCACCGATAGGGACGGGAATGCGTCGAACTTATCTTTCATTTCCTTGCCGTTCGTCAACATAATGATTCTAAAATGATTCACAGCCATGGCGATGATGCAACCGTTCATATCAACACAAAGAGAACAACAACACCCACACCGAAGTCATCGACACCGCGACAACCATTAACGGATCACTTATGTACGTCTCCCGAGTTGTCTTCGCGACGCCCACGCTCTCCTCCGCCGCCCACCCGTGCCCTCCCTGCCGCCCACGCCCGAACCCAATCCCGGAGAGGACTGCGAGAAAGACATATGGAATCCGACGGCGCCTTTCTCGCTGCGGTCAACCTCAGGCGCAGATACGTGCGTCTCTCGCCTTCTCCCCCTCCCTCGCCCGGACACTGTGCTACGCGGCCTCCCTCCCTCCCTCCCTCCCTCCCTCCCTCTCTCTCTCCTCCCTCCCTCCCTCCCTCCCTCTCTCTTACTTCACACACACACACACACACACACACACACACACACACACACACACACACACACACACACACACACACACACACACACACACACACACACACACAAAGTATTTTCCTTTCCCTCCAGTTATTACTTAAATTAACTTCCTTCATGAAACATACTTGCATTAATCCTGACTTCTCGCCATTGCACTGTTGCATGGACTAAACACATTCGAGCAATTACTTGAAATTTGTTTCATATAATACGCTGAAGGAGTGGTAATTACTAACAAAAACGTAACAACACAATAAAAGGAACAGTCACCCTCAGAAAGTTACACTCAAAGGAGGAAATTTTTCTAACGACCCACATATCCAATCTAGAAATTACTGTCCCGTTATGAAAGACCTTCCTTGCGCTGTTGCGTGTCCTTATGTAATATTTGCATGTCTTCAGATAATTAAAGTATGCATCCATTACCCGCCGCACGCATTTACTTTAATAATAATAATAATAATAATAATAATAATAATAATAATAATAATAATAATAATAATAATAACAATAATAACAATAATAATAATAATAATAATAATAATAATAATAATAATAATAATAATAATATAAGAAGAAAAAGACGAAGAACTATTATAATAGCAACAACAACAACAACAACAACAACAACAACAATAATAATAATAATAACAATAATAATAATAATATAACAATAATAATAATAATAACAATAGCAATAATAATATCCTTTATTTCAGCTTTAGCCATACATATAAATAAAAGAGTAAAAAGAAAACTTACAGATATGACACACCATGTGTGGTCATCTCCAGAGAAACAATCGTCCCACACGCAGAGAAAATGGCATTTGGAATCAGGTCAACATAATGGGACGAAATGCGTTTAGGAGATGAGAAAAAGGTAAACAAACCCGCTGGCCCGAGAAGGGAAGACTGCCGCGACCCATCTGCCAGGCGAACGGAAAGCCACGACCGCAATAGAATGATGTGGTCGCATAAACGGGGCGTGTCTCCCCCACCCACACGCCCGTCACTATAACGCATCTACATGTGCACCACAACACAATCTCTTTCCCTTTCCATCCCCACATCGCGCTGCACTCTCTCTTCCGCGCCGCCGACACGCGGTTTCCTTTTCCCTTTCTTTCTGTGGCCGCACTTTTATTCGTCCTCCCTTTGTTCCTTCTCTTCGGTTTCCCCTTTTCCTTGCTAAGGCACCTCTTTCATTCGTTTTCTTTTTTTCCCTTCTTTCTGTGGCTCCGCTTTCATACGTACTTCTTTCTTTCTTTCAAGGTCCCTTCTTCTCTCATTCTCCCTCTTTTGCTTGTTCTCCCTTTTCCCTTCTTCCTATGGCTCCACTTTCCTTCCATCTCCCATTTTCCTATGGTCCCACTTTTACTGGTTTTCTGGTTTTCCCTTTCGTTGCATACACCCAAACTTACATAACATCTTCCGCCGATTTCATCTCTTCATTTTATCATTAATCTTCACCTGGACTCTTTCCCATTCTCTTATATTCGCAATACTTAAATGTCGTCATTTTTTCGTTTCTCTTTCTCATCCTCTTCCGTCTCATCTTCCTCTCTCTCCTCCCAATTTTCCTTTTTCTCATCCTCTCCCCTCGAATTCTTCCTTGCCTATCCTACCCACATTACCCTCTCCTCCATCTTCTGGAAACCCTCTTCTCATTCCTTTTTTTTTCTTCAGTCACTTCTTTCTCTCTCTCCCTTCCCATCTCTTTCTCACTTCTTCAATTCCCATCCTTCCTCTCCATCCTTTACGACCCGCCCCCTTCCCCTCTGTTCGGCCTTACCAACACATTCCCCGCGCATCTCTCCCCCACTTGTCCTGCCCTCGAGGCCCTTGTTCTCTCGCGCCGGAACACAATGCCGTGCCAGTCCCTCTCGCGCCCACGCCCACGCACCCGACGCGATGGCACGCCCAAACTCCCGCGACTCCTGCGCCCACGCTGGGTCTCCTTTGTCCGCGCGCGGCAGACGGCAACACCGCAGTATTGAACACGATTGTTCTCGCGATAAAAATGACAAGGGAAATGAGTCTTCACGAGTACAATAAGCTGCTTGATCCACCCTCAGTGCCTGTTATTTTTGTTCTCCCCGGTCTCGCCATCAAACAAAAGAACTCGTGCTTGAAAAAATCACAAGCATCTTAATGCAGTCACCCAATAACAATGGTAATTACTCAGCCCCAATTATCCCTGGGATCCCTCCTTCTTTGTTCACGAAGGAGACTCGAGCGCAGGAGCCACCGGGGCGACTGACGGCTCCTCCGCCGGAGGAGCCGGAGGAGCTGGAGGAGCCGGATGAGCCAAGCGGAACACGCAGCGACGGTGCAACGGGAGCGGAGCAGCCCCGGCGTGAGCACCTGGAGGATCCGACTCGTACGTGTGAGTGCAACCGTCGACGCTTGGCAAAGGGCGCGAATCAGGCGGGCCTCATCAAGCCCTAATGGCAAGCACGTGAAAAGGTCACTGCGGGATCCGTCACTCCCGCCCCCGTCTGCACCCGCTGCGCCTCGCTTACATCTCCACCTTCGAGAGGGGGAGGTGGAGGGACTGGATTGCTCGAGCAAGGAGGGAAAAGGAGACAGTCAGAAGGGAACTGATTTTAAAGGGCGAGCATAGCGAGCGACGCACGCTGAAGCATCAGAATCGCACGCCCTTCGCGACTTTGCCTCGAACCCTCCCCGACTGTCGATCGGTCTTGCATCGGCGGGGCAAGCAGCGATCCCACGCAACGCCGGCCGGCCAGACCGAGGGCGCGGTGAACTTGCCGAAACCGAATGCACTCGGATAAACCCTCAGCGACGCCAAGTCATCAGAACCACAGCCGCACACTCAAACAAAAGTGCAGCAGGCGACACAGGCGACGGGAGAGAGAGAGAGAGAGAGAGAGAGAGAGAGAGAGAGAGAGGAGAGAGAGAGAGAGAGAGAGAGAGAGAGAGAGAGAGAGAGAGAGAGAGAGAGAGAGAGAGAGAGAGAAAGGAGCGAAGTGAAGGAAAGGAGGTGCGAGAGAGGAGAGTGTGGGTGGCCGAGGTCAGCGGTCGTGCGGGTAAGCGAGGTCACGACGCTGTGCACGACAAAGTTTCCTAGTCTGACCTTTCAAAATAGCACGACCAACTGCTCGGCTCTGCACCACAACGCCCTCCACGAGCGCTAGCTATCAAACTCCACACGCCACCACTCTCGGCTGGCTATTCACTTCTCAACATCTTTCGGACTTTTCGAACTTCTTCCCTAATTTCAACTTGCTAAACAATTCGCGCTTCATCTTCGCTCTTCACAACGCGCATTTTCCTTCCCGTGCAATTCAACCTGAGCGAGAGCCCTGAAAGACTGGACGCTGTGTGCAACTTCGTGCGCCGGCAGGCATTTGTAAAGTTATAAATTACAACTTAATATCTGCGTTATCATCATCATTACTACTATCATTTTTATCACCACAATCGTCATCAGCCATATATTCCTGATGATAATCATCTAGGACTATCATCTGTCGACGTAATTCTTACTTCATGTCAGTAATTAATCACAGACTCCTCCATCGAAGGCAACAATCCCCTCAACAACATACGTCAACAAAGAAATGAAATCAAACGCCGCCCGAGTGTCCCGCCCACGCCCAATTCTCACAAGTGAACGCGGGCGTTAGCGCGGGCGCCCCATCACGGTGACTGCGGGCGTGGCCGTGACACCAGGAAAGTGTTTTTGTCCGCCTGCGATTCAACTTTCTCGAGCGATACAAGCGGCCTGTGCCACGCCTGACCTGCTTGCATGCCCCCCCCCCCACACCAACACTCCGACGTGCCTCTTTCTCCCGCATCTTTGTCTCCAGCTCAAAGCCCCGATTGAAGGCTGCCATCCGCCTCCGCCGCATTGAAGTCCGTCAATATTATCATACGATAAACCCGAGACTCGACCCCCCTCTCACCACCCTTACCGCGCGCGTCCGACAACCGCCCATTCCTTCCTCCTCAACACAAACACATTCGCCGTAACTTATACTAACTTACCCCCCCCCCCCGTACACCCGCGTCCTCAAGTCACGCCCGCGAGCTCAGATTCCGCCCCTCGCGATCCGCCCGCGCTTCCACACTTGGCACTCCACTCGGCATTTCCGCTGCGCCGCCCAACGCACGCCCTTTCCTCTTGGGGGCAATTTAAGAATAAATTAAGCGTGCCTGGCAGTCATGAATACAGTGGGGGAATAAAGTAAAGAGAATATGTTTCGCTTTTTAATATGCCCATTTTGTGTGGAGAGGCTCCCTTGTGTTGAACCATATTCTTTGAATTCGTTAAAATACATCCTTTCCATCTACTGCCGGATTGGAAAATAGCCATTCTCTAAATATCTGCAGCCATTTTGCAAGAACAAATAAAATCTTTAAATCTCTCGTTAGTTCAGTAAAATCCGTCAGCCGACAGAATATAAAACCATTTTCAGATTTTACAGTCCCTCATAACGTCACCCAAGTGCCTCATCAGTGCCACGCCTTCACGCCTCATCCGTGGCACCACGCCTGCACGCCTCCAAAGACTTCCGTGTCACCTCTCAGTGTCACCTCCCACTGGCACCTGCCCAGGAACGCCACAGGGGGAGGCGCGTAATACGTTCGCCCAAAGGAATCCCCCCTCTGTCCTTAAATTGGCTATTGTCGACCCGGAACAAGATCCTTCAACCCGGATCCGTCGCTACAATTCGCGGCCGCGCGTCGTTGGTACCGATTTTCGCTCACGACTCACTCGCTCTCCGACGCATCGCCGCCTGGGGATCGTCGCTCCGCTCGCCTCCCACCATTTGGCACGACAGTGTCATCTCGCTTCATGTCTTTTCACTCCATGTCATCTCGCTCTTTCCCAGCTCGCTCTTTGGCACTTGGCCATCTCTCTCCTTGCCGTGCACTCCTTTCCATCTCCCTCCTTTCCATCTCCCTCCTTTCCATCTCCCTCCTTTCCATCTCCCTCCTTTCCATCTCCCTCCTTGCCGTCTCGCTCCCTGTCCCCTCGCCCTTTGTCCTCCGGCTCCTGTCACCCGCGTCACAGCCCGCTCCTTTGACAAGAGTGTGGCACAACACAGCAAAACCATCGTCGCCTTGACACGAGTTGACGAAAAAATATAGACGTATCCTGTCTGCCCCGACCTCCTTGCCTACGAGGTCAGCTCTCACCTTAGCCTAGTCTGAAAAGATTAAGTACACTAGGTCGAGGCTTAAACGATGATAAAGATAAATAAATGAAAATAAAAAGGAAGAGATGAATCACTTCCCGCCCCTGGCAATTCGTCACAAGTTAAGAAAAGAAAGGAAGAAAAACACATGAAATACGAGCCCATTCAAAACAAACACTCATGCACGCACGCAGTCTCTCTCCCTCTCTCTCTCTCTCGCTCCTCCACTTTCTCATTCTCTCTCCCTCTCTCCACTTCTCTCTCTCAATCTCAATGAATAATAATAATAATAACAACGATAAAAAATTAT
Organism: Penaeus monodon; assembly: GCF_015228065.2. Taxonomy (NCBI): domain Eukaryota; kingdom Metazoa; phylum Arthropoda; class Malacostraca; order Decapoda; family Penaeidae; genus Penaeus; species Penaeus monodon. The sequence goes on along the minus strand of NC_051424.1, from coordinate 8,980,312 downwards.
AACAATAAAAACAATAACAACAATAGTATTAATAATGATAAAAATGAAAACAACAACAACAATAATAATAATGATAATGATAATAATAATAATAATAATAATAATAATAATAATAATAATAATAATAATAATATCAATAACAATAACACTATTAGCAACAACAACAATGATAATAATAATGTTAACATTAATAATGGTAATGGTAATTAATGGTAATGGTAATGGTAATGGAAATGGAAATGGAAATGAAAATGAGAATATAATAACAAACAACAATAACAACATCAATGAACGAAAAAATAAATTTTCGAAGGCCAGGAGGCCCCCAGAACGGAATCGGCGACGGGGGCGGGAACGCGGCGAGCCCCAAATCCGGGCCAAGCTGACGGCGGAAATCCTCCTGCAGCGAATCACGACATCCGAACCAGCAGGTAATGAAGATGGCCACACCGCCGCCTACTTTCACCTCCCGGGGGGATGCCGGTTCTGCGGTGGCCATGCAAGGGGAACGCTGGGAACCCCGGAGTGCTTGCAATCACGTGATAATGAGAGACGGTTCCTCGGGGGTGATAGGGGGGGTTCGGGAGGTGATAGGGGGAGGGGGTGGTCGGTGGAGGCGGTGGGAGTCGAAAGTAGGGGGTTCGGGAGTAGAAGTAGGGGGAGGGGGGGGCAACGACAGTGAGAGTGACAGCAAACGCCGCGCCCCTCTAATGGCACGGCTGGGGGACGGCCGGGCGGGACAGGAAGGGAAAACCATTTCACGAAGTGCAGCCATACACGAGCGGCTGAATACAGAGGGGAAGAGAGGGAAAGGGGACGGATGCCGGAGAGGAGGAGGGGCAGCATAGCGGAAGATAGGGAGAGAGGAGAGAGGAGACAGACAGACAGACAGACAGACAGGCAGGCAGTCAGACAGACACACACACACACACGCGCTACCTAAACGTTCGGATTTTGTGCTTGCTTGCGAGCGTGCGTGCGTGCATAAACGCACACATACAGACACATATGCTTCATGCAATTACGCATATATGCTTCCTATAGGCCTCCATGCCGCACCCCCTCCCCCACCCCTACCCCACCCCAGCACACGCAGGAACAGCGCAAGCGGAGAATCTCGTGGCAGCGAACGCAAGTTCCTCCAAGCACTTTCCCCGCGGCTTCGGCACCACAAAAATTGAAAGGAAATTAAGAATAAATCTGATGCAACGTATTGCCCGGCCACTCCCACGTTGCAATCACGGGAAATTAAAAACGAAGCGACGCGCCGGGAAGACGGAGAGGCGCTGCGGGGAAGAAGCGGAAAATGAATGGCGCCGCAGAAGGGAGGGAGGGAGGGAAGGAGGGAGCGATGAGAGGAGAGGGGGAGGGAGGGAAGGGAGAGGAAAGGAGTGAGGTAAGAAGGAGAGGGAGGGAGGGAGGGATGAGAGGTGAGGAGGGAGGGAAGGGGAGGAAGGAGGGAAGGGGAGGAAGGAGTGAAGGGAAGGGAAGGGAAGGGAAGGGAAGGGAAGGGAAGGGAAGGGAAGGGAAGGAAGAGGGAATAGAATCGAGAGGAAAATGAGGTAATGGAAGGGAAGGAGGGAGGAATAGAGGAGGAACAAGAGAAGGGAAGGGATGAGAAGAATAGAAAGAAAGAAGAAGGAACAAAAGCGAAGAGCCTGAGTCGCCTCCACGCCCGAGCGAGCGCCGCAGCCAGCGCCTGACCCGAGCGAGCGCCGCAGCCAGCGCCTGACCCGAGCGAGCGCCGCAGCCAGCGCGTGACCCGACCCGAGCGAACGAGAGCGCGCAGGTGACCCGCACGACATCCTTCACCCGGGCCGGCGTGGACGACATCGACATGGCGGGATTACCGATGACACTAAGCGCTTAGTTATCCGGCGGACGCACGCACGCTCGGCCACGACGGCGGAGGCCAACGCACCGTCGCCTCTCGTGCGTGCGTGCGGCAGAGGCTTCGGACGGCGGTGGGAGCCTCGTCGTGGGGGGCGGGGGATCGCCTCCTCTCCCTCTCTTACCTGACATGGGCTTCAGGTCTGCCTGTTTGCCTCCATCTCTCTCTGATCTTTTTTTCTCTCCTTTTTCTATCTCCTTAGTCTTCTCTCTAGGTTTCTCTCTGCCTCTGTCAACCTGTTTATTCGTTCCTATCTCTTTCTCTCTCTCTTTTCCCTATCTCTCTTTCTCAATCTCCCTCTCTGTTTCATTCCTACTTTCCCAAATCCATCCCATCGTCGTGCGCTTGCCTTCCTTCCCTCCCTCCCACCTTCCTTAGTCATTTCCCCTTCCCACCGTTTTTACACACGCTCTTTGTGCCACCGTCCCCCGGCCCCGCAGCACTCCCACGCTCACGACGAAAGACTGACGACTAACTACTGACGACTTACGACGGCCATGAAGCAGAGAACGATGACGAGGAGAGAGGGAGCGGCGACACGCGTAATGAGGAGCATGGCAGCCCAAGATCGACGCGGCTCATGAGCAGCCATGAGCGCCCAATCGAGCAGAAAAGTTCAGATGGATGTCAAGAATTCCGGTTCGGGGTAAAGAGGAGGGAGGGAGGGAGGGAGGGAGGGAGGGGGAGGGAGGGAGGGGGAGGGAGGGGGAGGGAGGAGAGAGGGAGAGAGGGAGAGAGGGAGAGAGGGAGAGAGGGAGAGAGGGAGAGAGAGAGAGAGAGAGAGAGAGAGAGAGGAGAGAGAGAGAGAGAGAGAGAGAGAGAGAGAGAGAGAGAGAGAAAGGGTGAATGTCGCGGTCATTTCCATCGAAACGGTTGACGAGGAACAGGTGACCGCCGCGTGGAAATGACGTCACAGCTCTCACCTGACAAGACTCTCGCGCTGTCTGACCGCACGGCCCAAATCGAACCCAGTCAGCATCGTTCTATAGCGAATAACTTGGTGGAAAACTTGGCTAACTACATTCAGCCCACTGGTATACTCTTACTAAAATCAAATGTAAATGTAACTGAAGAAGCCTTTGGCGCGTCTAGCTTATCAGAAAAAATATATACTTTATAAGATCTCTGTGCTTGCTATCATTACTGTAAAGAGCTTACCAACAATCGGCGCCTCTCTTGTACGGATTCCTTGCTTGTATCACCCTCAGTGTACCCAGTTCTACTTATCCTGTATATCAGATAAAATTTCATATATATATATATATATATATATATATATATAAATATTATATATATATATATATATATATATTTTATATATATATATATATATATTATATATATATATATATATATTATATATATATATATATATTTATATGCCTATGTATATGTATATGGAAGTATTTATGTATGCACCCGTATTTGTATCTGCATATGCATGTACATATGTATTTTTATTTGTACGTGTATATACATACATATATAAATAAATACAAATACACACATGACGTACGTATGTGTATGTATGTGTATGTGTATGTGTATGTGTATGCATGTGTATGTAAATGTAAATGTAAATGCGAATGTGTGTATGTAAGGAAGACTGATGGGAAAGGAATTGACTCAACGCGACGGCATCCCAGCGAGGGTCAGGCAACACCAATGAGACACGAGCATGGGGAAACTTCATCTCATGACGTCACCACCGGGAGACTTATCTGCCGTTACTCGCGTGACGTCATAAGAATGTACGTGACGTCAGAGTTCGCCCTAAGCAAGAAGCGGCCGCGACGGGCACTGCCGGCCCACCAGCAACCCACCGCAGCCGATCACGCTGACTCACTGCCGCGGACGCACACTCAATCTCCAGTTTCAGGAGCACCCCCGCCGCGCCGCCTGATTGCCGCCATTATGATCTCGTTTGATGTACCATAAAACTTTGGCATCCGCGGGCTTAAATCAGATTCAGGGGCTGCGGAGAAGTCTTACAAGATACTCGGTAAGTTCTCGCTCGCCTCCAGGGTCATGCTTGGGGATTAAGGTCAAAAGGATTTCAAACAAGCACAAAATAAAGTTCAAGTGCGCTGCACATTTCAAAATAGAAACTGTACAAAATATTAAGACATAAACAATGTCATACTTGCGCTTCCTCGACTAATGGAGAAATATGGTAATATAATTTTAATATCTTCAAAAAAAGACACCGAAATGTACAAAACATAAACACAAAAGGCTATATTTACGCATTAGCTAATGGCGAAACATGGTAACATTATCATATCACATTACCCTTATGCCGAAAAAGGAAACTGAAATTAGTAACACACGTAAACAGAGTATTCTTGTGACCGACTGCCCCGTGGCGCCTTGTCATTTCTAGTCATGTCTCACGAGCAAAAAGCTAGCGTCTTCATTTCCGCCTTCACACGAAACTTTTTCCCTCGAGGTCTGTTGCAAGACGGACCACGCAACATGTATATATCTAACATTCCCACGGCCACCCATATGCGTAATAATCTTGGGATCCTGAAGAACTATTTTCTCGCTCACTCACTCACCCAGTCATACATTCGACCATCCATTCACTCACTCACACATCTATCAACTCCCTCACTCAGTCACACAGTCTCCCATCAACCCATCAAATTATCCACCCGCCCACCCACCTACTCACTCATCCACCCGCTCACCCGCTCACCCTCCCACCTACCAGCCCAAACACTAACTCATCCACCCTCTCACCCACACACCCTGTCGCGTCGCCTCGCTCGGGATCAGCCACGTATCGAAACCCTCAGAGAAACCTTTGGAACGTTTCTCCACCGAGACGTTCTGGAGAACTGGACTAAGTGTGGCATCGGTCGAATTCTTGGTGGCATTTTCCTGCATATTTCAGTATGTAGCAAGAGGTGGTTTTGGCAGACACGGGAGATGTTCGACGCACAGTTGGGCGCGTGGGCGTCCGAAAAGGAGAGTGGCGTCCGAAAGGGAGATCGGCGTCGAAAAGGAGAGCGGCATCCGAAAATGAAAGCGGCTTCCGAAAGGGAAAGCAGGCACCCGGATGGGCGTGTGGGCGTCCGAACTGAGTGTATGCGTCCCAAAGTGCGAGATAGATGTTACAGGGCCGTGGGAATGCGACGAAAGTCAGAGGCGTCGACATCACATTCGCATCACTTTCTGGTCCTAATAATCATACATAATTACCTGCGACTTATATAGACCATGACGATATTAGTATTCGACAAAAGGCGCAGAGGGGCCCACTAATCTCCGGCCAAATAGGCAATAACACGGCTCATTAGGCGAGGATACGGTGCTATAAGAATATCTGAAAGCTGTGTGAGGGAGAGGTGTGAGAAAAGTGTATTACTGAACTTACAAGTTGTGACTGGGAACACTTCTACAAACTTTCTTTAAGAATTGATAATATGAAAAAAAATTGGTATGACTGAAAAGACTTTTACAAGCTAATTTCGAAAAAATAACTAGAAAAATAAGAAAAATAGGTTCTGACTGCAAAGAAATGACTTTAAATACATTAAGAATAAAAAATGCAACACTACAATAACCCAAGAAAAATAAGATATCTACATCTGCAGCATTAATTATAGTAATTCGTTAAAAAAAAAACGTTGCACCAACTTGATACATAAGAATAACGATATCTACAACTGCAACGTTACTACTAATTATAGATCTAAAAAATACCAACTAGAAAACCAAAGAATTAGTAACAATATTACAAAAAAAAAAAAAAAAAAAAAAAAAAAAATGTAATCCGTTTCCCAAAATTTCTTTAGCCTAACACTGTATTTACACTGACCATGAAATACATCGCACCGTTGGATCGAAATCGACAAGTGATACATCTAAAAAAGTAAAACGAAGGAAAAGAAGAAAGAAAGGAAAGAAAGAAAGAAAGAAAGAAAGAAAAACGCTTTTAAACCTCTTTGCCAAAATCAACTCCTGAAAAAGGGGGGGAGGGGGAGGGGGAGGAGGAAGGGGAGGGGGAGGGGGGAGGGAGAGGGAGAGGGAGGGGATAGGGAGAGGGGAGAGGGAAGCATTATCTGCTAACGTCACACAATGACTAAAAGCTCGAAAGGGAAGAATTTTTAATCGCGGCGGAGGAATATTCCGTCATTCGGATTCTTCATTTCGCATATTCCGACGACAAAGAATTTTAAAAGTTTGAAAGACTTCAGAGACGCGCCCCCCCCCCATCAGCGTCATGGGAGGAGCATGACCACGTCCAACGTCGGCGCGCGGGATGAGAGGCACAAGCCTTCCGCTTTTCTGCCTTATTTATTTTCTGTTTCTGCTTCTGCTTTATTTATTCATTTGTTTATTTCTTCTTCTTCTTTCTTCTTTCTTTTCCTTCTTTCTTCTTCTCCTTCCATTTCTTCTACTTTCCTCTCTCTTCGATATTACTCATAATTCCCGCTCCCCCTCTTCCTAATTTTCTCCTTGCTTCGCTCCTCTCCTTCCCTAATCACACCTTTCCTACCCCTCTTTCGTATCTTCCCCACTCGCTTTCCTTCTTCCTCCCCAAACCACCCCGTCGCCCCCCTCTAAAAAAGATGCGTTCAAGAGCTACACTCATTCCGAAGACGAATAACCGCGCCGAACGAACTCCAAACGCAATCCAGAGCTTCCCTTCACACACATACTTGGGAGTACCATAGAGTGCCAGCTGAAGAGGCACTAGAGAATCCTGAATGGGCGGGGGGGATGGATGCTTCCACGACACCTACTTTATCTGCCGCCGCTGCCGCCGCCGCCGCCGCCGGAGGGGGTCTTCACGTGGGACGGAGATGTGCGTACACAGAGTCTTCTGGGATACTCTTGATTACGTGCACAAGAATGGATCCCCCCCCCACACACACACACACACAAAACACACATAAATACTGATAAAGATACTGCTGCTGCTGCTGATGATGATGATTAGCACCAACACCAGCAAAACAACAACAAAATAACAACACTAACAAAAACAACCCACCCATCAAAATTAATCATATATAAACAAAACAAGACCCAAAAAATACAACATTAAATCTGGCCAAGACCAAGGGTACCCCGCCTTCCCCATTAATCAACCCTCAAGCAAGTACCACGAAAAAAAAATAAATAAATAAAAAACTACGTGGGCGTATCAAAGGCGCAAATCCCCGCTGCTTAACGAGAGCATCCTGTGTACCTGGGGGGCGGTACGACAGGTACGACGCAGGTTTTCTACCTTTAAAACGGTACATTGCAGCAAAACCCGTTCCGATGCATAACGCAGCTGGGACATATCGATCAACCACTAACTGCACTCGCTCTCTCACGGACTCACGCGATCGAGTGGTAACGGTTGATCAGGAAATCAACGTTATATTTCAAATAAAACAAGAAATATATGTTCTTATTTTCGAGGGGAGAGGGAGGGGGAGAGGGACAGGGAGAGGGAGGGGAGAGGGAGGGGAGAGTAGAGGGGGAGAGGGCGAGAGGGAAGGGGGGAGAGAGGAAGAGGCGGAGGGAGTGAGGCATCATCAAAGAACCAAGAGCTTTGGAAGTCTTTGGAAGTTAAAAAAGAAAAAAAAATGTGCGTGTGTGTGTGTGTGTGTGTGTGTGTGTGTGTGTGTGTGTGTGTGTGTGTGTGTGTGTGGTGTGTGGGGGTGTGCGTGTGCGTGCGGTGCTGTGTGTGCGTGCTGTGCGTGCGTGTGCGTGGTGGTGCTGTGCGTGTGCGTGTGGTGTGCGTGATGTGGTGGTTTGCGCGTGGCTGTGCTACGTCGTGTGACTATCCCCCGGTTGCGATGCTTTGTGCGTTAATAGCGTAGTTTCGAAGGCACACAAAGCCCCTCTATTCGTATACTTCCTACCGAAGCGTCTTTTTCCATTGCCATC
>NC_051424.1:8947529-8967529 GCF_015228065.2 Penaeus monodon | reverse complement strand
AAACTTCTTGCGTGTAACTTCTCGAGTACAGTTTCACGTTTTTCTTTCTTGGGTGTGTTCCCGATTTTTTTTTTTTTTTTTTTGGGGGGAGGGGGATCACTCAAAATGAACGCAGTTTGAGAAAAAAAATCGAAGAAATATACCATGCGAGACGGAAACAGAAATAATCGGGAAGGATTGGGAGAAGAGGATGGGTGGATTAGTGGGAAAAACAATAGATAGGAGACGAGGGAGATGGGGAGATGGAGGGGGAGTTAGAAAGGGAGAGAGAGAAAGGGATGAGGAAGCTGGAAAAAGAATGGGAGAGGGGCGAAGATGGGGGGAGTGAGAGAGAGAGAGGGGAAGAGAGGGATGGGGAAGCGACGAAGAGGGAAAGGAGATGAGGGAGGAGGATGGGAAGGGGAAAAGGAGGGTGAGGGATAGGTGGCAGAGAAATAGAAATAGAGTAAGGGATGGGGGAGAAGGGAAGAGGGAGAAGATGGGGGAGAAGAATATCAAGGAGGGAAATGGGAAAAGGGAGTGGGAGGGAGAGGAGAAGACAGAGTAGTATTGAAAGGGAGATAAAACACAGACAAGTCTTCCGTAACAAAAGAGATGCATCCCCCAATAATCCCTTCGATCGGAGATGCAAATTTCACTTCCTAAATATACTAACCAAACAGAGAAGTTCCGCGCAGAAAAAAAAAAAACGTTCCCTTTAAATTTCCCTTCTTCAAGTGCTATCCCTTTAATCATCGACGTAAATTCTTGCCAGCAACCAACAATGTCGTCCGCTATGACCTCAAAAAATACAAATAGAGGAAGGAAAAGAAGAAGGAGATGAAAAGATGAAGAAGAAGAAAACAGAAACCGCCAATGAATCATTCGGAAAACTCGAGAACAGCCTTCAGAACCGCCAAAAATGCTCTTCCTTATGAACCATCACTCAAGGGCCGCCACTAATTAAAGGGGAGACTTCGACCACAACGCAAGGGAAACTGTTCCGGCAGGGAACAATGGATGGCACCTTCGCTCCCTCGTCTCCAATAATACTCCCTTAGCTTCTCTCTTTCTCTCTCTAATCTTTACTATAATAAACATCACATTAAAAACACTACTATTACTATTAATAATAATAATACAACTACTAACAATAACAGTATTAATAACAACAACAGTAATAAAAACATGATGGATGATGATGATGATGATGATGATGATGATGATGATGATGATGAATGATGGATGATGGATGATGGATGATGGATGATGATGATGATGATGATGATGAGATGTTGATGATGATGAGATGAATGATGTGGATGATGATGATGATGATGATGATGATGAGTGATGTGATGAGTGTGATGATTGATGATGAGATGATGAGAGAGGATGATGAGATGAGATGAGGAAGAGGATGATGAGAGAGTGATGATGATTTGATGATAAAATTAATTTTCTTAATCGTGACGACAACAACATTTTCCCTCCAGATCGGAATAATGAAAGCCAACTCCTGGGGAGGGCATAAAATAACAGATGGGAAAACCTTTCCCCGGTCTTTTCCCTGAAGTCAGCGCCCGTCAGCAGCAGCAGCGCCGGGGAAAGGGGGGTGCCATTACGTCAGCAGAGGAGAAGCAGTAGAAGGGTTATCTATGGCACAGACGGACTAACGCAGCTGTGCTTAAAAATCCGCGTGAGAGAAAAGACCGGCGGGGAGAGTGCCAGGAGGGGGGAGAGGGGGGGGGGGGGGGGGGAGGGGGGGGGGGAGGGGGAGAGAGGGTGGGGGAGGGGGGGGGAGGAGGGGGGAAAGGGGGGGAGAGGGTGGGGGGGGGAAGGGGAGAGGGGGGGGGGAGAGGGGGGGGGAGAGGGGAGGGGGAGGGAGAAGGGGGGGGGGGGAGGGGAGGGGAGAGAGGGGAGGGAGGGGGGAAAAGAAAGGGGGGGGAGGGGAGAGGGGAAAGAGGGAGGGGGGAGAAGAAAAGAAGGTGAGAAGGAGAGGACGAAGGAGAGGAGGAAGGAGAGAAGGAGGGAGGTAGAGAAGGAATGAGGAAGGGAAGGAGGAAAAGGAGGAAAGGGGAAAGGAGGAAAAAAGGGGAAAAGGGGGGGGGAAAGGAGGGAGAAGGGGGGGAAAAAAGAAAAAGCAAGAGGGGGGAGAGGGAGAAAAGGGGGAAAGGGGGAAGGGGGGGGGGGGGAAAGAGGAGAGGAAGGGGAGGGGGAGGAGAAGAGAAGGGGGGAGAAGAGAGGAGGGGAGAGGGGAGAGAGGAGAGAGAAGGAGAGAAGAGAGAGAGAGGAGAGAGACAGAAAAGAGAGGAAAGAAAAAGAGAGAGAAGAGAGGGGGGAAAGGAGAGAGAGAGAGAGAGGACAAACAGACAGAGAAGAGAGCAAACAGACGAGAAGAGAGAAAAAGGGGAAAAAAAAAAAACCCTTTTCCTACAGTATTTTACCAGGGAGGAAGCAATTAGGCCAACTCAGCCGCGACCTGAAGGATCTGACCAGAATAACAATGAACGGATCGCTTTTTTCAGCAGCGATGATTGACCCAAAACCCCCCGGGAGGCCTGCGAGCCCATGCCCAGTCTAGTTCGAACCGCCTCTCAAGCGAGACCCGCTCTCCGTGGCCCTCGCTCAGCGGTCACACAGCGCCGAACAGCAGAGCATCCCTCTGCCCCCCCCACCCTCTCACACACCCCCACACCCCCTCCACGAAGCTTGTGCCGATGCCTGAAGCTACAGCAGCGCCGATGCAGCCGACCGACTCCCTGCCTGGCAACCTTAACGGCTTTTCTGGCAGAACATGGAATACGTTTCCCAAGCCGATCTTCTTTTATTCCTCTGGGTTGGTCTCGCTCTCTCTCTCTTGCTCTCTCGCTCTCGCTCTCTCTCGCTCTCTCTCGCTCTCTCTCTCTCTCTCTCTCTCTCTCTCTCTCTCTCTCTCTCTCTCTCTCTCTCTCTCTCTCTCTCTCTCACTCTCACTCTCACTCTCACTCTCACTCTCACTCTCGCTCTCTCTCTCTCTCCCCTTCGCTCTCTCTCTCTCTCCCCTTCGCTCTCTCTCTCTTTCCCCTTCGCTCTCTCTCTCTCTCCCCTTCGCTCTCTCTCTCTCTCCCCTTCGCTCGCTCTCCCAATCTCCTCCTCTTTTCTCTATCTTCCTCTCTTCTCTATCTCCTCATTTCCTTCTCTATCCCCTTCTCCCCTTCTATATCTCATTTTCTAATTCTCTATGTCCTCCTCCCCTTTCCTATCTCTTTCTCTCCTTCTCTCCTTCTCTATCTCTTTCTCTATCTCCAACTCCTCTCTTTATCTCCACCTCCTCTCTTTCCCTTATTTCTCTATCCCTCTCGTCTCTTTCCCTCCCCGCTCTCTCCCTCCCCTCGCTTCCCCTCCTTCAACCTCGTCAACAAAATGAAAAGATGACAAAGGGAGGACAGCGGAGAAGAGGACGAGAGAGAACGATGACAGTGGATCGAAGCTATGGGGACGAAGAAAAAAAAAAGATGAACGCGGAGATAAAAGAAAAAAAAAGAAAGGCAGGAAGGGAACAGGGGAACTAGATAAAGGGGAAAAAGGAATGAGGTGCATATGGAAAGAGAGACGACCAGGAGGGAGACAAGAAAGGGAGAGGCGAATTTAGGAAAGAGGGGAGATTGGACAGTTAAAAGATAAGAAAAAAAAGTAAAGGGCAGACGAAAGTAAAAAAAAAAATAAAGGAATAAAGGAACAGGTAAAAGGAGAAACAACAGGAAGTAAAAGAAGAGAAGCTAAAGCACAAAGCGAAGACAAAACAGAAAACAAGGCAGACAAAAGAAGAAAAATAAGAAAATACGAAAAAAACTGCATGTAAGAAACGAAGACAGACGCGTCACTAACATGTCCGAACAAGAATTTTGTCTTCAACCAGAATCCCCCCCCCCCAAAAAAAAAGAGAACTTGAAGCTGAACAAGAATAATTAGGATACAGATAACTGGTACTAATCATCCTCATACTCATCATACCACGAGTGGAGAAATGAACAAATAAAAAAAAAAAATGGCTAAACGCGCACACGGCAACAGCGAAGCCGCACTAAAAGGATCTGTCGCGAAGAGTGAATATAAACTTGCAAGAATTATGGACTCCTTTCTTGCATACACATGGCAAGTGTGACCTCGACGTCGCATCCTCTGACCCTCCTCTGTTTCCCTCCTGCTTTTTCTTTCCCCTCTCTCTCCTCTGCTTCTTATATATCTATAGTATACAGATTTATATCTTTACCTCTCTCATATGCGCCCAGGCCCACGCAAGCAAACATACTACACATACTACCTATCCCTCTCCCTCTCCTACTCTCCCCCTCTCTCTCTCCCTCCCACCCTCTTTTCCCCCTCCCCTTCCCACCCTCTCTCTCTCTCTCTCTCTCTTCCCCTCCTGACCTCTTTCTCCCCCTCCCCTTACCGACCTCTCTCTCTCCCCCTTCCTCTCCCTTCTCTCTCTCTCCCTCCCATCCTCTCTTTCTCACCCCCCCCCTCCTCTTCCGACCTCTCTCCCACCCCCCACCCTCTCTCCCTCCCTCCCCTTCCCTCCCTCTCTTTCCCATCTTATAACCCTGTCACTGCCCTTGGAGTCTTCCTTGTCCTCTCTCGTGGCAGTCTTCCTTATTCCCTTGAAGCTTTTTTTTCCCTTTCTCCTTCTCGTCCTTCTTCCTTTATTCTAATCTTTCTCTTTGTTCTCTTTCCCTTTCTCTTTTCATTTTCTTTTTCTTCTTATCTTTCTCCTTCTGCTTTTCTTTTTTCCTTCTCCTCCTCTTTCCCTTCTTCAGTCCTTCCCTATTCAGACAAATCACTCACCAAACACAGTCGCCATGCTAACACGATCCAAGTGCCACCTCACCTGCAAAAATAAAGAAAAAAATTAAAACAGGAACCCATTAAAAATATATATACATACATACATCCAATGCATGCCAATTAATCTTTCGCATTTACATTGTAACACAGCATAACGGTGGATACACTGTGAAGTTACATTATTTCTAATCTTGGAACAAAAAAGAGCATTCGAGCAAAATATGTTGATTTTGCTATTGTTGTTGTTGTTGTTGTTGTTTGCTGTTGTTGGTTGGTGGTGGCGGTGTTGGTGGTAAAGATGATAATCAGAACAACAATGCAATAATAAAAAAACAATAAAACACGTGTTCAGCAACCCAGCATCAACAACGTCCAACCAGAAAATAACCTCCAGGAACGACCAACCCATCCTTACAACAACACACACAGCTCCGGGTACGCAGCATCCGCATTGTGCCCGCAACATCATGCCTAAAAGCCGAGAACGCTGGCTAAGCCGGAGGTGTGGCCCTGTGGCAGACGCCGTCGACGGACCTCACTCACCCGGGGGGCGACGACGGGCCTGCCATGCCCTAGGGAGCGGAAGAGCCACGTGCGAGCATTACTCACATCCCAAACCTGCACCAAATGACGTTACTGAGCGTTATGGCTCCCCGCTCTCCTCTCTCCAGCCAGGCCGCCGTCATCACGCTCCGCGGTTTCACTCTCACTGATGCACCTACTTACCCAACTCCCAAATCAATAAACACACACACGCATATACACAACACAACACAACACAACACAACACAATACGGCACGACGAACACACACACACAAACACATACATACATACATACATACATACATACATACACATATACACATACACATACACATACATATACACCTATACATACAAATACACACACATACATATATATGCTCACAACACATTACAATACGACACGACACACACACACACACATAAACTCACACTTAAAGGAGAAGGAGGAAGGGAAAAGAGAAGAATAGACGGGTGGGAGAGGGAAAGGGAGAGGGATGGGTAGAGGGAAGGGGAGAGGAAAAGGGAGGGGGAAGGGAGAGGAAAAGGGAGGGGAAGGGAGAAGGAAGGGGAGGGAGAGGGAAGGAGAGGGGTAGGAAGAGGGAAGGGGAAGAGGGGAAGAGGGAGGGGGAGAAGATGGGGGGGGAGGGAGGGAGGGAGGGAGGGAGGGAGGGGGGGAGGGAGGGAGGGAGGGGGAGGGAAGGGAGAGGGAGAGAGGGAGAGAGAGAGAGAGAGAGAGAGAGAGAGAGAGAGAGAGAGAGAGAGAGAGAGGAGAGAGAGAGAGAGAGAGAGAGAGAGAGAGAGAGAGAGAGAGAGAGAGAGAGAGAGAGAGAGAGAGAGAGAGAGAGAGAGAGCAGAGAAACAGAGAGAAGGGGAGAGGGGAAGGGGAGAGGGGAAGGGAGGGGGGTTGAGATAGAGGGATAGAGGGATAGAGGGGAGAGGGGGAGAGGGAGGGGGAGAAGGAGATGGGGGAGGGAGAGGGAGAGGGAGAGGGAGAGGAGAGAGAGAGAGAGAGAGAGAGAGAGAGAGAGAGAGAGAGAGAGAGAGCCGAGAGAGAGAGAGAGAGCCGAGAGAGAGAGAGAGCCAGAGAAACAGAGAGAACCAGAGAAACAGAGAGAGTGTGTCAGACAAAGACAAAAGCGAGCGCGCTCAACGAACCAGCCAGCAATAAGTCAACAAGTCGGCAAACAAAGCATCCGCACAAGAAAGAAAGTGGAACGCTTATGTTCGTCACGAATCGTTAATGCAGCTCCTTTCCAAAACAGATGCCGATGAAATAATTATCGAGATCAGGCCGCGGCACCAGAGCTCCTGTCACTGAGGCAGGTTTCCGACAGAATCATGTAGGGGATGACAGGGTGATGTAAGGGAATGGGGGTGAGGATAGTTTCTGACAGGGAAACGCAAGGGAAAAGACATGAGGGAACTTTCTGACAGGGAAATGCAAGGGAACAGACATGAGGGAAGTTTGTAACAGGGATGGAGATGAAAGCTGTTTGTGAGAGGGCGATGCAAGGGATCGAGGTGAGTGAAGATGATGTAGAAGATAGGGTGAGGACAGGGTCATGCAAGGACATGGGGTGAGGGTAGTCTGCGACAGGGTGATGTAGGGGATGGAGGTGAGGGCAGTTTGTGACAGGGGGGGGGGGGGTGCAAGGGAGGGAAGCAAGAGAAGGCCCCCGGAGGAAATTCTGAACGAAGGAGCGCTAGTAAAGTGGCGAATAACCTTGAAGAAAATGATAATGATAGTCTCCTATTTACAGCAGAATCAAACAACACTTGTGCCGCCAGAGCAAGGAATGACGGCAACACTTCGTAGAGGCAAGCGAAAATAACCTCTACAGCCTTTCAGCTTAGAGGCGTCCCGCACAGTACTCGACCCTCCCCCCACGTACCACACCCTCCTCCACACTCTTTTTTTCCTAGTCACAGTTTACTCATTTCCGTCGCTCTGAAAACCACACGCACACTAACATAACAAAACACATGCACACTCGCTCCCCTCCTTTTCTTTGTGCCCTCCTAACTCTCTTGTCTCATTTCGCATTCTCTATAAACAACACACACACACACACACACACACACACACACACACACACACACACACACACACACACACACACACACACACACACACACACACACAAAAAAAAAAAAAAAAAAAAGTGTTACGGATGAATCGAATCCATCAGGTCCTTTCACACTAAATCTATCTATGACATCTCGCGAGTCTCAACGCCAACCCATAGCCAGAAGTGTGAATCAGCGACTAGTATGAGAAACTGCTCACACTGGTTCTCCCACAGAGTGACTCTCTGTGGAGAACCAGTGTCGTTATGGAATCACAACAACAACAACAAAAATAACAACAGAGGAGCTCCAATCCCAGGCCCTAGCTCTGGCGAAGGCTTACGAAGGGTTAGGTGGAGGTAAGCGGGAAGGACCAATGCAACCCATCTCCATAACAAGCGAATCAAATTTGCTTTATCCGTAAATACCGTCGATTAAATTCAGCAAACGGAATCATTGTAATTTATTAAAATCCTGCATCACCATTGCAATTGACTCGCAGAGCAAACAACGAGCAACGAAAGCTCACAGCAGCGCCAATGGCAGTTGACATCTAAATGACCAGCCTAACAAAGGGCGCCTCTCCTGCCAGCCTCACCACGCCGGGCGCCGTCAACAACTCCGGCCCAAAGAGCACGTGACGTCACCACGGCTGCCATGGCAATAGCCAGCGTGTGACGTCACCGGGGGTGGGGGGTGGCACTGTGTTCCCTGCTGGCCACCCACCAATAATTCGAGCTTGACATTTGAACGCAAGCAAGCTCGAAGCCGCCGCTACGGGATGAACACGCGACCTTTCTCCTCCCCTTCAGTCGGGCTGCGATGACGCCCGGCCCAGCGCTGCAAGATGACACGGCTTAAGGTCACGACACCCAAAGGTCAAAGGTCAGGTGCACCCGGGGCTAATGAAGCAGAAAGGAACGACAGCAGCACGCCGAGACGCTCGCACCGAACACCGCATGGATGAATGGGGACAGAATTGACGATTCGATGCCGACGTCCGACAGGACCGACAGCCCGCCACGATACTCCAGCCGCAGACAGCATCTCTTCGGCACAAAAAGCTGCGAGACCGATGCCTTGCCCTCAGCACCTCATAACTCTGTTCAGCAAACCTCAGAGTCACGCCATACAAGGTAAGCAGCAACAGCAAAGAACACCTGCACCGTCGGGGTCGCACCCACTCCACGCTACACCGCCCTCCCTCCCCCACTCCTCCCTCTTTATCTTCTTAAATCATCATCATCTTCAGCCTCCTCTTCTCTTCCTTCATTATTCTCTTCTTATTTCTCCGCTGTTTACACCTCTTTTCCCTTTCCTTCCCTTCATCGACTCATCCTCCATATCCATCACCTCCTCCAATCACCATCTCCACCAATTCCACCAATCCACAAACTCCACCAACTCAACCAATCCACCATCTCCACCAATCCACCATTTCCATAAATCCCCCACCTCCACCAAACCCACCATCTCCAAATCTCCATCTCCTCCTCCAATAATAATGGCGAATGATCAAGCTTAACCTGGAGCTCATCGCCATCATCAAACTGATTCCTCTTGCCCCTCCCGTCCACCCCTTCCTAATGATCATTACTGTCTCAATCACAAACATCCATCCACACCTCGGACGCCACTGACTTCGACGGCATTGCAACTATTTAATCTAATTATTGTTTTACTCTCGCACCATTTTTCGTTCCTTTTAACTAAGCGACTTTGCAATAATAATATTAACAATAACAACAATATGGTTATTATCTAAAGGAAAATAATAGCAATAACAATAATAACAATAAAAGTAACAACATTAACAACAACAATAACAATAATAATAATAAGACAAAGCAATAATAATAATAATAATAATAATAATAATAATAATAATAATAATAATAATAATAATAATAATAATGATGATATTAATAATAATAATATTATTATAATATTATTATAAATAATAATAATAATAAAATAACAACAATAACAATAATGCTGCTAACAATAACAATAATAGAGCTTTTCAAGGCCTGCTTCCGCCCTAAGCAAGCAGCCGTCGCCCCAAGCAAGAGGAGCAGCCGGGACGTGGGGCGCAGGGACGGTTGACACAACAGACCCATTAATGCTGTCGAATTCCCATTCAGGGCCCGGCTCTAAGGCGATTGACAGATGCTGCGAGGTTGCGCTATTATCCTCCACGACTCTCTTCAATAATATATGTCGAAATCCCGGTGCAGGAGAACCCAAAGTACGGTTCCTGGGTACGGAACTCTCATAGGGATTGCCTCCTATAGGGCGTGCAGGGGTTGGCCTCATACTATGACTCGGTCACTTGCGTCTTAACATCTATTTTATATAACTATACTATACATGACCAACATATGCGCATGCCTAAGCCGCTGTCAACAGCCATAATGACTCGCGGCCGTCGCAGCAAGAGCCACTCCCCAGCGCACCTCGCAATTAACTCATTGCTAGACGTGCACTGCCATTCACTAATGATGCCAACCAATACGAGTGCCATCATCGTAACTATCCCCCTTCCCCCTATGGCGGCTCGTTCTCATTCGCGCGGCCTCTCACCCTCCCTTCCAGCGGCCTGATGACGGCGGCCGCCCTGATCCGCCGCGCGTCATCGCCGCTTACATGCATACAAAAACAGCCATAACAGCAGGTCAGGTGTTCGCGCGCCGTGTGGGATCTGGGTAAGCAGGTCAATGCCAGGCGAGGGGGATGGGTGATGGGGGAAGAGTGAGGGTTGGGGCGACGGGAAGGAGAGGGGAGAGCGAGGGGTGGGGGATGGGAGAGAGCGGGAAGGTCGAGGGGAGAGCGAATGGAGGGGGATGGGTGGACAAGTATAGGGCGAGGGGAGGGCAAGTAGAGGGCGAGGGGAGGGTAAGTAGAGGGCGAAGGGAGGGCAAGTAGAGGGCGAAGGGAGGACGAGTTTAGGGCAAAGGGAGGGCGAAGAGAGGGAGAACCGCGACGAGAAGAGTGCAACCATGCTGGCGGAGCTGGTCTTACAACGACACGACAATACCGCCGACTCGCGTGGCATCTCCCACATCGCATTTCGCCGGTGATTTACACAGGATCCAATCTTGATTCCCGTGGCGGCGTGTTCACGAAACCGACGGTAAACACTGTGCTAGGGCTTCGATCTGCTGCCGGAAGAATTATAACCCAGCTGACTGATGGCGAAGACAACCAGACGCATAAAAAGAAACAAGAACACCTTGAACCAAACATCACGGCAAAATGAAAAGACAAGGCCAAGGGCACGACCTTCTCAAGATGGAGGGGAGGAGGAGGAGGAGGAAGAGGAGGCGAAGGAGGAGGAGGAGGCGAGGAGGAGGAGCGAGGAGGAGGGAGGAGGAGGAGGAGGAGGCGGAGGAGGAGAGGAGGCGGAGGAGGAGGAGGAGGGGAGGAGGAGGAGGAGGAGGAGGAGAGGAAGGAGGAGGGAGGAGGAGGAGGAGGAGGAGGAGGAGGAGGAGGAGGAGGAGGAGGAAGGAGGAGGAGGAGGAGGAGGAGGAGGAGGAGGAGGAGGAGGAGGAGGAGGAGGGGGGAGGAGGAGGAGGAGGAAGAAGAGGAGGAGGAGGAGGAGGAGGGAGGAGGAGGAGGAGGAGGAGGAGGGGAGGAGAAGAAGGAGAAGAAGGAGAAGGAGAAGGAGGAGCAGGAGAAGGAGAAGGAGGAGTAGGAGAAGAAGGAGGGGTTGTAGCAGGGGCAGGAGGAGGGATAAGGACATTGACTGGTCTACGAACACGTGTACGTCCACGGAGAACACTACGTTCACGATTTAAGTACGAGAGGGGCAGCCCCGCTTCCCCTTTAACGTGAGGCTGAGGAGGTCGCAAGGGGACAGGACAAAGCAAGAGTGCGGAACTTTCGAAACGCGGCGAGACAACCCCTTTAAAACCAGGTGTAATTATCTTCTCATTTTCTATGGCTATCAACCTTTTAATTCCCCCAACAAGAGCCAAGTACCTCCATCCCCGCTTAGTGTTCATTATCCCATCTCCACTGCCAATGTAATCACCGCCTCTTCCTCGTCTAGCGTTAGGACTATCTTATCCACAACTTGTCTTTTAACAAACGATCCGAAAAACCAAGCTTTGTCATGTCGCAATACAACTCGCAATCACTTCTTCCTTGACAGTAAAATAAACTAACTCCTATCGCTGCGTTATTTGCTCAACAATTATGGTCTAATTACCATCAAGAATAATACAAGGAGACAAGAGAGAGCGAAACCACACGAAGAAACGAAAGGCCAGCCAAGTCTAACAAACAATTAAGGCAAATGTACACACAAACTACAATTAAACCGCGGCCAGTGAAAACCAAATAAATCGGCCAATGCGGTGGCTCGGGGTGGAGTCGCACACACGCACTTTCAAAATCACCGAGCTCGTGCGGGTGAAAAGTAAAACATGTTCCGCAAATGTTCTGCGACTCATCTTTACCTCACTCTGGGACGCCTCCGCCAGGCCAGGAGTCGTGAACAAGGTCTATATAGCCCTTGAGCGGGAACACCCAAGCCAAACGCGAGGGACAAAATGACGTCCTTAGCTCAATCGATTAGCACAATATATATCTTCACAAATATCTTTCTATCTGTCAACTGATCAACTGGTACTCATATATGTTTATTTGACTATATATGAATGTATATTCCTATTTGTATATTGAGAGAGAGAGAGAGGGAGAGAGGGGGGGAGGGAGGGAGGGAGGGAGGGAGGGAGGGAGGGAGGGAGGGAGGGAGGGAGGGAGGGAGGGAGGGGGAGGGGGGGGAGGGAGGGAGGGAGGAGGGAGGGAGAGAGAGAGAGGAGAGAGAGAGAGAGAGAGAGAGAGAGAGAGAGAGAGAGAGAGAGAGAGAGAGTGTGGTGATGGGGGTGAGAGTTGGGTAGAGTGATGTGTGTGTAGTGTGTGTGTGTGTGTGTGGTGTGTGTGTGTGTGTGTGTGTGTGTGTGTGTGTGTGTGTGTGTGTGTGTGTGTGTGTGTGGAGGGGGGGGGGGGGGGGGTGGGTGCGTGTGGGTCGGTGGGTGCGTGTAGGTGGGTGAAAGAGAGAAAGAGAGAAAGAGAGAAAGAGAGAAAGAGAGAAAGAGAGAGAATGAGAGAGAAAGAGAGAAAGAAAGAGAAAGAGAAAGAGAAAGAGAAAGTGAAAGAGAGAGAGAGAGAGAGAGAGAGAGAGAGAGAGAGAGAGAGAGAGAGAGAGAGAGAGAGAGAGAGAGAGAGAGAGAGAGAGAGATTTTAATAAGGTGATATAGCAAAAACTGAAAGTGCTTTAGTTTCCTACCGCTCAGAAATTCTAGACTCAAACTCACGCAATAACATCAAACCAACAAAATTAAGGGTAAAGATAATTTTTATCACGAGATGTCGAAAGAGGAAAATCTCGACTTAAACTAATAAAAGACCTGTTTCCTTCTTTTCAAAAAAAAAAACAACAAGACCAATACAACCTCCTCCAGGAAATGTGCTTAAAATAATTCGCATCATTAAGACTAAACTAATTTCCCACATACAAAAAAATCACAGGCTGGGAAAAAAAATGAAGTTGTGATGTGTACAAAGCGTTCTAAGAAGAGAAAGCGAAGCGTGAACGAAGTGGCTGGTCAATCAACTGCGGGGGGAGGGGTGGAATCCTAGAATAAACGGATGAATCGAAACGAATCCATGCCCGACAAAGCCAGCATCACAGTAAGGCAACGCCGCTACCTTTAATCTGGCCATCCTGCCTCGAGACTTCAGACTTTTAATAACATCTGGCCTTTACAACACACTGACAGTATCTGGGTTTTACATAACCTGTGATCTACGGTATATGGACTTTACAGTATATGGGTCATATAGTATCTGGGATTCACCACCTACGGCCTGTAGGTCAACATACGAGTTTTAAAGTATCTTTCCTCAGCCTCCAGTATGGCCATGCCCTTTCCTTAACCCTACAACGTTCTGGAATAACAACATCTGAGACACAGAAATCCTACAAGTCACCTCACGCTTGATCACCAAGACGCCGCCGCCTCCCTGATGCTGCATGATTAAGCCCGAGTAAGCTCCCGTAATCAACATGCAAATAAGTGACTAAATACGGAAAACAGTTTTTTCAAAGCCAAAAAAACACGTCAAGTGACACGCAGTAACGAGCAAACACCAACGGCCAACTAGCCGATGAGAGTGGCCCCGATATGCCCCGCGTGTGAACAAATGAACCCTGGCCATCCATTCTGGTCTGGTGAACAGTTCAAATAAAAGCCAATGCGATGAGGCAATATTTTTACGTAATAACCATCAGCGTCTGCCGCGATGAGCCTAACGTGATCTGTGTTACATGTGCTCGTGTTGGCAACTTTTAGGCTGAAGTTCATAGTTGAAATTTTACTTTTCTCTGTTTCTGTCTTTTTGTCTGTCTCTAACTCCAGATTGCTGTTTTGCTTTCTTATGTTTGTGGGTAGACAATAGTCTATTTATGTCTATATATCATGTATGTTCCCCTATCCTGCCAGATACAAATTCTCTCTCTCTCTCTCTCTCTCTCTCTCTCTCTCTCTCTCTCTCTCTCTCTCTCTCTCTCTCTCTCTCTCTCTCTCTCTCTCTCTTTTCCCCCTTCTCTCTCTCTTCTCCCTTCTCTCTCCCCCTCACACACACACACGCAAACACACACACACGAGTGGTTAGAGCATCGGACTCAAGACTGGCACGACGGCATTCTGAGTTCGAGGGTTCGAGTCACCGGCCGGTGCGTTGTTCCCTTGGGCAAGGAACTTCACCTCGATTGGCTACCTAGCCGCTGGGTGGGCAAGCCAGCCCAAGTCAGTGCCGGTCCCAGAAGCGGGTAAATAGAGATGGTGACTCGATAAAAACACCGGGCGGAAGGCAACGGCAAATCACCGCTCTAAATGGCCAAGAAAATCATGGAAATCTATGATCGCCAACGTCCTTGAAGGACAGGGCACTTGAAAAAAAAAGTTTAGTTTCAGCTTCAGTGTGCAGAGAACAGCGCGTCACCGACATTCAGCAAAGTCCGCGTACCCACGTTAGTTTCACCGTGTTCCACCATCTGCTACTAGAAACCCAGCGATACAGGAGGGTCGAGGCTCTAACCTTTGTGATGGCAACACCGTAGGTTATTATGGCTACTCACGATGTTGCCATTAGAGAGTGACTTTCCAATGGTGCTGCTGGCTTGCCCCGCCCGGATGTTGCTGTTCGTTTGGCCTGGCAATGGCGCATGACCATATTACGGCCATCGACGTATGCACAGCGCAGTAATCGAACGCGATGGGTGAACAAACAAAAACAGCAGAGGGTGACGAAAGGGTGGGTCGATTTATAAACAATTGAACGCGATCAGTGACTCAATCACATTGGTGCTCATAATTACCGACAAAGTGCATCAAGCAGGCGAGGCTCAGGTAATGAAGTTTGTAGCGCTGCGAAGGCACGCCGCTCATTATCCCAAGAAAGCAAGTGGCGGCAGCGAGCCGAATCGCACGAGCGTATTCGTTCGCGGGAGGAGCACTTGGCGCCGAGAAACTTGTTTGCCTGCGGCACCCGGAAGGCGCGTGACATGACAGCCGAGTGATGCCGTAAAGTAGCACAAAACGGCACGAGTTTTCCGGAGGTGAGAGGGAGACTTTCCATTTCCAAGCGGCAGGTGCAGCCGCGGACGCCCAGGTAGAGGACGCCCTTTGTGTGCAACAAGGAACAAAACAGAGTGACGCGAGCATGCACGGCACGGCTGGGCCCCGACCCAGCCGCGATGACAGATCTGGCCCTCGCGCGCACAGGGCGCTGCGGCATTGGTGTTGTATGGGAGGGAAGGCATTCTTTGAAGCTGCAGACAATGCATGAACGGGAGATTTGTCACGGCTTCCGCGCAGCCTCGACGGTTAGGTATATCATAACAAAGCCTGCAAAAGGTCCGAGGCGAGAAATGACAAAAACGCCACAACGGAAATTGGCGGTGATAAACTCCGCCGGCGGCGATGCAAACAAGCAACTCGAGACGGCGAACGGCCTCCGCCTCAGCTCCGACCCCAGCAAGGCCACTGGTAATTACGAGGCGCCCCAGGCATGATAACCATGTCAAGATCACAGCGGATCACACGCTTGCCATTCTGCCGCTCAGAGGAAGGCGAGTCCTTGTGGGAATCAAATCAAGCTCAAGCATCAGTGAGCGCAAGTCAAGGCAAGCCAAGGCAAGGACAGCGCGAGCCATTCCGGGGCTTGTTTCAAGGAGCGCGCACCAACCACTGACCAACAGTCGCCGTGACCCTCTCGAGTCGGCACTGGACGTCCACATCGATTAAAGAGGACACGACGTCCTTTCGCCGAGACAATGGCTGACGTCTGCGATATGCAAATAAGGAGCGTAAGAAAAGCCCGAGTCCACAGCCGCGGCTTGGGAGGAAGAGCAAAACAATGCGAGATGAACTTGATATCCTTGTGAATCCGTGCACGACGACGTTCTGCACGAATGACCCGTACGAGCAGAATGAAGAATTAAGGCGATCGGCACCAGGACACTGCGAAGCATGGCAAAAATAGCAGAAACAATGGCGGAATCGGCTTTGAAATTATGTAATCGTGGAAAATTACAAACCGCCACTCCCCGAACATCCTGTTTTATACATATACATATACATATATTGGCCCAAAGAACTTTCAGAATCCATTCCTGTGCACCGATGGCTCCCCTTGCTTGTGCACCCGAGGCCGTAGCCCCGTCCTTCTACACAAGCTCTCGAAATAGAGGAAGATATTGAACGTATCTGTTTTAGGCTCTGAGGCAACTTTGGGTCCAGGAAACAGCCTGGCGAGCTTGTGAATCACCGTTCTGACTCAGTTGACTCGCTCGTGTAGGGGGGGGGGGGGTGCTAGGGAACGTGAGGGTAACACACTCATGCTGTTATGTTTTCTCACCATTATTTCAGGCTGAAATTACGCCAACCGCGCTTTGGAAAGTGTTCAGTCCTTACCGTTGGTGATACACCCGCGGCCTTGGTCAACCGCGTTCCTGTTTTCACTTTCCGACATCAATTTTACATTTTCAACTTCTGCTTTTCTTTTCTTTCCACTTAATCTCTCTTCCTTTCTCTTTTCCTTTACACTTCCTCTTACCGCAATGGTTTCCCCAATTCCTTTATTTCTCTCTCTTTCATCCACATCCCTTTCCCCCCCCAAGGTTCTCCGTCTCGCTCTCCGGTCCAGCGCTTTCAACATGCAATATTTATCCGTATATCACGTTACTGCACTCGTTGCGGCTGCAATTGCACCGCGAAGATCCACGGCTTGAGGGAACGCGGGAGTGACAGCGACTCGGAAAATGGCCGTCGGGGCGAAAGTAGAAAAAAAGAAATAAATAAAAATAGGATAAGAAAAAATGCATGTGAAAGGCACACAGCTAATGGTACCCGATGTCAGGGTGGGGATGCCGTAGTCAACATCCTCTGCTTTTAGGCGAGCCAATTTTCCTTACATTTCTGCTTTTGTTCGCCTTCTCCCCTCGTTTTGTCATTTTCCTTGCATTCTATGCCCTCTTCCCGCTTTCTTTGGTTAATTTCCCTTATCTCCTCTCCTTTATCCCCATTTTCCTTTGTCTTCACTCTTCACTCCTCGCTCGCACGAAATAACGTAAAACTTGAGAAATGTCGATCAAGGGATCTTAACAAATTTGTGCAATACCATTGGAACAAACTGATCAAAGAACTAAAACAACTACCCAAAAGAAAAATCAAATAAACCCATACAAAGAGAAGTAAATATTTCTACCGATCAAAGTGATTACCAAATTCAACATCAAAGGAAACTTGCGAGAGACGCCACGTAACGCTGTTGCAAAGAGTCCTCCAAAGAAGTGACAGTCGCGAAGGCTGTGTTACAAGAGCGTGACATGCGCCGCAGTTCTCCGGGAGGCCGTCGTTTCCAGGTACGAAATCGTTACGCAATGCCATTCGGAGATGCACGTAGAGAACTCCGGTTTTACGTACAATCATCTACTGCAGCAAAATTCATTAAAAAATCTTTGCATTGTCCGACGAAACAATACGCTTCCGGCGGGATTCAATCCGACAATAAATCCTGTCCGAGAATCAAGCCCAAATAAATGCCATTCGTCATTCAAGGCAACAAAAATGTCTCGCGCCCTTGCTAGACAATAACGGCCGCGAAGTGCTCTCCCGCGGGACAATAACACCCGGGAATTATCCTTCGGCACGCGCGCCTTCGGGATAAGGATCCGTGGCCACTAGCTCGACGTCCTGGTAATAACAAGAAGGCATACTAAAGCAACTGAAGTTCGTGAGAAGAAAATGATAAGACAATGTCAGTCCGTCGTATTTTCTGTGCTAGGCTGCATGCCACGTTGGCAAATTACTACAATGGCACAAAAAAAGATCTCAGCATGAAAATAAATGGCCGCTGGATGGTGGCATCCTACAGTCTATATGTATCTCCTCCCTTTGCCATGAATCAGCGCCCGTGCATTTCTCTGGGCAATTTTCCCGGCCTGCCCCTCGCTGTTGACATTTGAATAGCAGGCGTCGTTCAATTTCTAATGCGAGCCCAACGAGCAACACGAAGCCGAGCCTAAGTAATGCATGAGGACTTGACCACGACGTCGAGGCCGCCAATGGAGACCTCACAAAGGCCGGTGCGAGGTTCAATACTCGTGCAAACACGTGGCACTCCTCACCCAACCCCCAAGCCGCTCCAGACCAAACAAAGGACTTTTCCAAACGAAAAGGGGCATAAAGAAGAGGAGAATAAAAGGTGGCACTCTTCTATTTTCGAAAACATCCGCCCTTCGCCAAGTGAACCTGCAACAGACACAAAATAAAAAATCACGAAAGCGAGTGAACGGGTTCCCTCCGCCCCCCCTCCCCCCACCTCTTCGTCACACAAACAAATATCAAACCCTCAGTTCGCACAAATAACAACAACACTACTTGTTGCTGGGTCAGCCCCTCAGCCCAGCGGTCAAGCACTCGCGACAGCTGGATTTTGCACTCGGGTGTCATGCTACAGACGCGGCTCGGCAGAGAAGAATAGTCTCGGTTTATTTTCCGAAGAAACAAGACAGAATTTGAACTGACATCGCATGCGCTTCCTTTGGACTTTCTCAACATGCTTCGGATACAAAAGGACAGGCCTATGATGCAAAAAATAGGCCTATATGCAAACAATGAATTTGGACCATGCTGAGATTTGGTCGTCCTGCTATTGATCACTCGTGACGTACAGTTGCATATTCGTGACTTATCAGGAACAAATGAATCATTTAAGTATCTACAAGGAAGAAAATGAGATAGCAAAAACGCGAAACAGCACAAAGGAAAAGATGCATTGAGGAAGATTGGCCAGAAGAGGATAAACATAGACGTAGGAAGAGAGAGAAAAAGGCGGGTGAGAGTGGAAAAATGAAAAGAATGAAGACAAGGAGAAGGAGGAGGAGGAGGAGGAGGAGGAGGAGGAGGAGGAGGAGGAGGAGGAGGAGGAGGAGGAGGAGAGAAGAAGAGAGAAGAAGAAGAAGAGAAGAAGAAGAAGGAGGAGAGGAGGAGGAGAGAAGGAGGAGGAGGAGGAGGAAGGAGGAGAGTGAAGAGAGGAGGGAGGAGGAGAGGAGAGGAGGAGGAGGAGGAGGAGGAGGAGGAGGAGGAGAAGAGAAGACGACAGGAACGACAGAGACTCGAGGTCAGAGGGAGACGAACATGACGAGACAAGAAACAATGACGAAGACAAGGAGGATGAAGACAAGACGAGAGCAGAAGAGAGGCAGGAGGAGAGAGAAAATAAATAAATAAATAAAAAAGAGAAAGAGAGAACGCAAGCCAGAAAAATATCGCGTACGCTGTGCAGTAGTGCTCCGCCCTCACGCGCTGGAGTTGTTTCCTGTGTCGCTGTCTATCCTGGTTACCCGTGACTTTTCTGCCGTGCATGGCTCAAGTTCGCTGCCATTCTTAAGTTCGCGCGTGGGCAATTGGCCTTCGAGGTCTACATATTATGTATCTGTCAGATATAGGTATTCCCCCCCCTCTCTCTCTCCCTCCCTCTCTCCGTCCCTCCCCTCCCTCCCTCTCTCTCTCTCTCTCTCTCTCTCTCCTCCTTCCTCTCTCCTCTCTCTCACTCGTCTCTCTCACTCTCTCATCTCTCGCTCTTCTCCATCTCTCTCCTCTCTTACGCACTCGCTATGCACTCGCGATTCCCTCCATTCACACACACCTCACTTCAACAAACGACCTCTCTCTACGCCACCAAAATCATCACTACCTCATCACACTCGCTCCGCAACCCTTACCTACGACCTACTCATCCTGCACTCAATCCCTTCTCCCGCCTCTCTTCCTACATAAACCTTCCTGCAATTCTCTCCTCGCTTCCATTTTATCATCTCATCCTAGTCATCCATCTGTATTCTTCTCTCCCACTCTTCTCTCGCTCTCTTCCTCTTATCTTCTCTTCTTCTTCTCCTCATTCTTTCTTTTTACTCCTCAACTCATTCTCTCCCTTCTCCTCTCTCCTCTCCACTCCCATCCCTCACTCCATCCACTCATTCTCCTCAAACCCTCACGCCTCGCCC
>NC_051424.1:8935029-8940029 GCF_015228065.2 Penaeus monodon | reverse complement strand
GACATTAATACCGTGGCAGCCCGGCGCCAACCCGCAGGTATGAGGGGAGGAGCTGGGCAGGCCGCGAGGGGAAGCCGCGAGGGGAAGCCGCTCGGAACAAGGGCAGGGGAGAGGGATTGGAGGGAGGGCTCGCATGGCTCTGTGGCGGCAGACGATCCTTTTTTTTTACGGCTCAAGGGAAGCGTGTAGGGATGGCCCCTCTCTCCTTTCTCTTCTTAATTTCAGGTTTGGATTACAAGTCGGATATACCACAAACACACTCACACATATACTAGTACATGCAAATACAAATACACATATACATACATATACCAATATAAATAAATATAGGCCATATACCCCCCCCACACACACACATACACACACACAATCCTTTTCCTCTAATATTTAGGCGTCCTCCCCTAAGATCAGGCAAGCGGTGAGATATGAAACGATAGCCTATAGTTGGCTCGCCTCGCTTTTTCGCTCTGGACCCTTTGGTATCTCCTCGCCTCCCTTGCCTCACTCAGTTCAATTCTTCGGTTCCTTCCCTTTCCTTTCTTCGGGACAGCCAGCGCCGTCTTCCTTTATTCCTCTCCCATGCCCTTCGCCACCCCACTCTTCTCTTCTTTCTCCCTCTCCTCTTCCTTCCTCCTCCCCCCAGGCTTCCTCCCCCGCAATCCTCCCCCTAACACTGTTTAGATTAGTGTCACGCCGCTCTCTCCAACACGATCGTTTCGTGATGTAATGTTGCCATTCGCCGTCCCTGACAGCGGCCCAAACATTGCGAAAATTGCCCTCATGTCTAATAACAGAGGGAATTACAGCCTACTACGGGTTCAATACTGCTCGCAGACGCACGCAACAGGCACGTGGAAACGCGTAGTAGACAAAGCAGAAAAAGTAAGCAAGTCGCCTCTGCATGAGAGGATGATAACTCCACGGGAAAATGTCACGGAAGTTATTTTAAACTTAATTCCGCTTCGTGTCTGCAGACAGCACGGCCATTGCGGTCTACGAATCAGGTGCTCATTAGCCGTCCCGTGCATGCACGCCTGTGTACCTCGCTCAGACACACCTATAAACCGAAATTTGAGGTATAAACAGGTCGTAGATCCTGTCACAGATAGCATAGGCTAAACTTGAAACTTACTCTCCCGTGGATAGTTACCTGTAAGTATAGCAGGTAACTAACCACCCACTCATTACAAGACTTATATCACTATATCTTTAGCAACAACTCTAGGTTTTGTGCAGCGACATAATTTGCCAATCATATCTTAAATATAAAATAATACCTCCTTACATTTTACACGTTCGTTTTTAGACAATTCAGAACGAGGTATAGGTACATATATGTATATGTATATACACGAAAATATTTATATTCATATATGTATAAATACACACGTCTGTGTTTACATATACATATACAGATATATGTATATTTATGTGTATATTTGTGTATATATATGTATCATTATGTGAATATTTATGAGTATATATATATATATATATATATATATATATATATATATATATATATTATATATATGTGTGTGTGTGTGTGTGTGTGTGTGTGTGTGTGTGTTTCTGTGTGTGTGTGTCTGTGTGTGTGTTGTGTGTGTTGTGTGTTGTGTGTATTATATATGTATATATGTATATATATGTATATATATGTGTAATATATATATATATATATATATATATATATATATATATATATATATATATATATACATATACATATACATATATATATATATATTATATATATTATATATTTTATATATATATATTATATATATATATGTGTGTGTGTGTGTGTGTGTGTGTGTGTGTGTGTGTGTGTGTGTGTGTGTGTGTGTGTGTGGTGTGTGTGTGTGTGTGTGTGTGTGTGTGTGTGTGTGTGTGTGTGTGTGGTGTGTGTGTGTGTGTGTGTGTGTGTGTGTGTGTGTGTGTGTGTGTGTGTGTGTTGTGTTATATATATGTTATGTATTATGTGTGTAACACACACACACACACCACACACACACACATGTGTATATATAATATATATATATATATATATATATATATATACTATATATATTATATATATATTATATATACACACACACACATATATACATATATACATATATACATATATAATATATATATATATTATATATATATATATATATATATATATATATATATATATATATATATATATATATATGTGTGTGAGTGTGAGATAGAGAGAAGAGAGAGAAGGAGAGTGGTGAGGGAGAGAGAGGAGATGTGAGAGGATGAGTAGGATGTAGGAGTGAGTAGAGGAGAGGGATGGGTGTGTGTGTGTGTGTGTGTGTGTGTGTGTGTGTGTGTGTGTGTGTGTGTGTGTGTGTGTGTGTGTTGTTATATATATATATATATATATATATATATATATATATATATATATATATATATATATATAGTTATTAGTGTAGTTATGTATGTTGTGTGTGTGTGTGTGTTCTAGTATGTATACATGTGATGTGTTGTGTTGTTGTGTGTTGTGTGTGTGTATATATATATATAAAACACACACACACACACACACACACACACACACACACACACACACACACACACACACACACACACACACACACACACACACACACACACACACACACACATATATATATAACGTAATTCACAGCTTTGTGTCGCAAGTACGTAAGTATGACAAGAACCTCGTCCCTTTCTGCCGCAAGTGTTACATGTTGATTCGTCAGGTGCAAGGAACATATGTTGCGCTCATTACGATGGGAAACCCTACGTAACTAGCCTAATCCGGTGGCTCTATTCACTATTCCTACACCCCGATATCCGCTTTCTCTCTCTTCTTATGCATATCACAGGCGGGGAAAACGCGGCTATTATTCACAGAGGGACACACCCTAGGCCTTGGCACGGAATTCCGCGGGTTAGAATGAAACCAGCCCTCAAGCTAAGCAAATTCTTTGAGATCAATCCCCATGGATGATCGAGCTCAACGCGGGTGAGAGCTGACCACTTCGGTACAAGTCATGGTGACTGTGCTCAAAGGGGCTTTATTCACCCCACACAGAACACAGACAGACACACACACTCACTCATACAAACACCCAGATACACACATACACATACATACATACATACATACACACACACAAATGGATAAACAAATAGTTGTAATGATGATGGGAAGCCTAATTATTTTACACAGTTTATCATGTTATTTCATGATGGTCATCATATTAATTATCATTATCATTGTTCTTGCCATAACCCCTATCAATATTACCATAATGTTAGAATCACATCCCAATGCAACAGACAATCATTCTCTCTGGATGAAGCCACATTTCGTAATTCGAGAATAAACGGAATTTAAAAAAAAATAACAAGTGAACACGCGATGCATTGTACTAACGCAATATTCACGCCAATCAACAACTTCACGACTTCCCGAGCGTAAAACGTGCGCTCCGGAATTTCCCACGCCCGCGACAGCTCGTGGGCGGGGCGCAGGGGGGAGGCTTCGATCCCCTCCCTCCCCTCTCCTCGTACTCCTCCCCTACCCGCAACCACCACCATCGAAAGTAGAGAGAGAAAACGCCAACAGATGGCACGAAATTCTCGAGAGCGCACGTGTGTATGTACATAAATGCATGTTATTATGCTATTGAACGCATATTGAGAATGGAAGGTTCACTTTCACCTGGCAGAGGCTACTCCAAAGCCCTCGGCCGCACCGCATTCTCCGCTCATTATTCCCCGAGTTTCTCTTATCTGTGGAAACTTTGCAGCCTCGAGGTCGCCGTTCTGGGAAAAAATAAATCCAACAACAAGAGTTCCAGCATTACGTGATCGCGGCAGATACAGCGGTCGTAATGCTGTGTGCCGGAGCGTGGCGCAAGCGGGGAAGATTGGTGGAGCTCCAACGCCGACCTTCACGCTCGGCACAATTCTACAACAAAGCTATGTGAACATCACCGCTTGGTTCTGACCGCTGAACAAACCAGTTCTTGGAAGACACAACATCTCACACATCACTCTCCTTCAGCAATAGCGAACCCAGCAACACGCGACCGCAGCTTCGCCATGAACCCACAACATAGCCAGTGCTTGCGTTGCTCGCTTCATGTCCCCCAAATGCTCGAATGACGCAGGCAACCTGAGCTGACATAAGGCTGCAACAGTCCCCAACTTCCCTACCTTCCGCCCATCCCTGAAAACGGAGTCCTTCCCTCCCCTTCTTCCCGGCCCTTCACTTTTCCCGACTCTTCCTTTCTCTTTCTTTATCTTCCTTTCCTTTCCCTTCCCTTCCCTTCACTTTCCCTTTTCTCTTCCTTTCCTTCCTTTCACTTCCCTTCCCTCCTAGGTACTATTCGCCCTCCCGAGCAGTCCCTCTCCCCTCGTCACCCTCCTCTATCTTCCAATTCAATGGTATCCTCTCTTCCCCGTCGCCTATACCTTTCCCGCTGATTTAGTGCCTCCCACCCTTCTCTACTCATCCAGGAACACTTTCTCTCCGTCTATCAACATCCACTTCGCATCCCCTGCATCTCACGTCTTTCTACAGCATCCCATCGCAAGGCATCGTCCCGCTAGAGCCTCAGGAAGTGACTCGGCCCCAACACTTAGCAAGCAACCACCATCACACGGTCAAGTTTCAGTCACTTATCTACCGAAGACCGAGAATTATTTGTCTTTCACCTCAGTCGATAGCCAATACCATGGCGTGTTCATGTACTGCAGGGGAGGCAAAGGGAGAGGGGGGAGGGAAGAGGAGAACGAGGATGAACAAAAAAGCGCTACATGAGGGAAACAGCGAAGGGAGAGATAAAGACGGGAGACGCAAGGAGGGGCGCCAGGACCTCTTTCCCCACGAACGCCTAGACGTCACAGGAAAGTATTCCAACTCGGCACCAATCTATGACGCGTTTAATTAAATGCTGGTCCGACCTGGCTTCCTCGCTGGCTGCCGCAACTTGGCCCCGCTTAAG
>NC_051424.1:8912529-8930029 GCF_015228065.2 Penaeus monodon | reverse complement strand
GAGGGGAGGGGGATGGGGGAGGGGGGGAAAGAAAGGGGGGGAGAGGGGGGGGAGAGGGGGAGGGAAGGAGAGGGGAGAGAGAAAGAGAGAGAGAGGAAAAAGAGAGAGAGAGAGAGGAGAGAAAAAGGGGAGAGAAAGAGGAAAAGAGAAAAGGAGAGAGAGGAGAGAGAGAGAGAGAGAGAGAATGGAGCGGAGAGAAGGGGAGGAGAGAGGGGAAAGAAGGAAGAGAGAGAAAGAGGGGAAAGAGAGGAGAGAGAAAGAGGGGAGAGAAAGAGGGGAAGACCGAGAAAAGAGTGGAGAGAAAACGAGAGAGAAAAGAGAGAAAAGAAAAAGAGAGGGGAGAAGAGAGAGACCGAGAGGGAGGGGGAGGGAGGAAAGGGGAGAGGGACGGAGGGGGGGGAGAGAGGGGGGAGAAAGGGGAATGAGGGGGGGGAAAGGGGGAAAAAGAGAGAGAGAAAGAGAAAGAGGAGAGGAAAAAAAGGAGAGAGAGAGAAAGAGGCAGAGAGAGAGAAGAAAAAAAGAGAGAGGAAAAGAAAGGGGAGAGAGAGAGAGAAAGAGAGGGGGAGAAAGACGTTTCCCACAATGGGGGCCCTTTACATCACCCACGGGCCCCTCTGCTTAACAAAACACACTTTGATATATTAACATAAACCCTTTGCGGGCTTCCCGGAAAAAGAAACCCTTAAAAAAAACCACATTTCAGAAATTGCAAAGCACCTTGTTTTAATGCTTTTCGAGTCAGCATTTTACTCCCAATGTCCCTCTGGTCTTTTAAATTTGTACCCACTTGTACCAAGATAATGGCACACACACTAACCATTTCATGGGTTGCTCTACAAAAAGGCCGGGAAATACACTGAGGAAGTTATTTTCCGGGGAAACGTTTTTTCGGGAATTTAAAAATTATAAGAAAAAACAAAAGAATAAAAATAACCAAAACCCCATCATAATAATTTATTTTGAACTTTTCCCCCACCTGCATACAAAAACATATCATGTTTTTTAACACAAAACCACAAAACACACACACCCCACACCCCCCAAAACCCCCCCCCCCCCAAACACACACAAAACCACACACCCCCCCAAAAAAATTTTTTTGGGACCCCCCCATCGCAGACCCCAAAGAGCACCCCAAAACCCCTCCAAATAAAAACTAACCAAATTTTAAGTACCAAAACCCCTGCCCAAAGGGGCCCCGGGAATTTTAAGCCTATTTTTTTAAAAAAAAAATATAAAATTTTTTTTTGTTTTTAGTTTTAATTGTTTATAGTGTGTGTGTGTGTGTGTGTGTTTTGGGTGTGTGTGTGGTGTAGTGTGTGTGTGTGTTTTGTTTTTTTATTTTGTTTTTTTTTTTTTTTTTTCCAAAAAAACCAAAAACCAATTTTCAAACTTTGGTTTAACTTAAAATCATTTCCTTTTTAAAAAACCCAAAAAAAAAAAAAAAAAAAAAAAAAAAAAAATTTTTTTTTTTTTTTTTCTTTATTTTTTTTGGAAAAGGGGGGGTTTGGTTTTGGCGGCCATGGGGGGAATTTACCCGGGGAGGGAAAGGTTAAAGGGGCCCGGTTTCGTCCCAGAAGGGGCCCCCCGGGCAGGGGGGGGGGCCCCGGGTTTTAAGGTGGGGGCCCCGGGAAAAATTTGGCCCCAGGGAGAAGGGCCGCGCCCGACCCGAGACCATGACTCAAAAGTGTGTGGGGAACGGGTCAAGGGTCAGGGGGAGGAGTGAGGGTGGGGCGGGGGTAGGTCAGTACGGGGTGATGAATAAACCACGCCCCCCCCTCATTGGGCCCCCCCTTTCCCAGGGACAGGGAAGAACAGCCCCACCGGAGAAAAAAATAAAAAAAAATAAAAAAAAAAAAAGAAAAAGAAGAATAAAAGAAAAGAAGATAAAAAAGAAAAATAAAAATAAATACATAAATTTTAATAGAAGGAAAAAAACAAGAATAGATAAATAAAAAGATACAGAATAAAGATAAAAGCTAAAGGAAATTAATAAATAGAAAGGGGGGAGGATATTAAAATTAAAAGATTGATAAAATAAAATAAAAATAAAAAGGGAAAGATATTATAGATAGATATATAATCCTAATAAAAAAACTTTAACATGGGATGGGAATTAGAAATAAAATGTAAAGATATAGTAGATATGTTAAAATTAATGAAAATTATTAAAAAGGGGTTTATATATATAAAAATCGAGTTTAGTATGGGAATTGAGAAATAAGATTGTATAAATTATATAAAGATATAAATAATTAAAAAAAAAAAGAAAAACCAAAGAAAAAAAAAGATTAGAATAAAAGGGAATAGAGAAAGTGAAAGGGGATAACAAGAATAAAAAAAAATTTTTAAAAAAAGATAACAAAAAAAGAATAATAAAACAAAGAGGAAATAAATAGATATAAAATAGGAATAAAGATAGAAAAATTTGGAAAAAAAAGGGAAAATTTTAAGAAAATAAAAAGAAAACCTTAATAAAATTTAAAAAACCCTTTAAAAAAAAAAAAAAAAAGAGACAAAAAAAGAGAGAATAGAAGATGAGAGATAGAGAGAATTGGGGGAGATAAAGATGGATAATAAAGATAAGAAAAGATAGAATTTTAAAAACCCGAGAGAAGAGAAATAGATAGCAAAATATAAAAGGGGAAAAATATAAAAAAGTTTAAAAGGAAAATAAACTAAATATAATACATTTTACAAAATATATAATAAATAAAAATTTTAAATTATATTTTATATAATATAACGAAAATTAGAAAAGACCAAATATATATTAGGAAAAGTAAAATAAGCAAACCCGAAAATTTTTTTAAAAATATATATATAAAAAAAAGGATATATTTTTAATATCTAAAATATATATAATAGATAAGATTATAAATAATTATAGGTATATATAAAAATTATTTTAATATTAATTAGAAAGTATAAAATATATAAATATATATATATATTATAATAAAACCAATTTTATATAATATAATTATTTTATATATATAAAATATATACTATATATATATAATAAAAATTCATATATAAATTTTATATATAAAATGGGTATTAAATATAATATAATATATATTTTAATATAAAAATATAAAAATTTTATACTTTATATATAAAATTTTTAAAATTTTTATTTATTTATTATAAAATAAATCATATATATATAATAAAATTTTAATTTTTTTTTTTTTCTTTTTTTTTTTTTTTAAAAATTATATCTTAAAAATAAGAAATAAAAAATTTAAAAAAATCATTTTAAAAAGATTTTTTCTTTTTTTTTTTTATTTTTTAAAATTTTTTTTTTTTTTTTTTTTTTTTTTAAAATTTAAAAATTCCTAACCCCCAATTTTAAAAGGGGTTTTTTAAAATATTTTTTATTTTATTATAAAAATTTTTTACCAAAATTTAGGAATTTAAATTAAAAAAATTAAAATTAAATTTAATTAAATTTAAGAAATCCCCCCAAATATAAAAATATTTACCTAATATTTTTTAAATTAATTATTAATTTATCCCTTTAAAATAAGGATTTTGCCCCCAATTATAATAAATATAAGACCATTAAAATTTTATAATAAAATAAATTTTAAAAAAAATTTTATAATAATAAAAAAATTACAAAAGGGAAAAATTATAATAATACAAAAATTTTTCTTATATAATTATATAATAAATAAATATAAAAATTTAATAAATAATATAAAATGAAATTAATAATATAATTTTAAAAATTTTAAATTATATATAATAATAATATATATATATTTTAAAATTAAAATATAGTATAATTTTATAATATAGAAAAGTAAAAAAATTTTAATATACATATAAATAATATATATATATATTATATATATACTTAATAAAAATAAATTTTAAATATACATTTTCCTATTTATATTATTTAACCTTAAGGGGATATTAATTTAGTTTTTTTATCCTTAATAATAGGGGACCCAGTTTTAGGGGAGTGGGGGGTTTATTTTGGGAAATTTTATAAAAACCTATTTTAATTATATATATAGATATTAATATAAAATATAATTATATATATATAAATTTTTTTTTTTTTTTTTTTTTTTTATCATCCCCATAAAAAAAACTAAACACTAAATTAACAAAAAAAAAACAAACCCCAAACAAAAAAAATACATAAAAAAAAAAAAAAAAAAAAAAAACACAACCCCAACCACTAAGAATAAAAAAAAAATTTATTTTAAAAAAACAATAAAAAATTATAGAAAAAAAATAAATTTAATTTTAAAATTGTTTTGTTGGGAAATATACCCCTATATATCCCTTTTTATTTATTATAACAATTTTAATTAATTTTAAAACCCATTTTAGTGTAATTCTTTAATTCCATTTATACTTCTAAAAGTTTTAATTTTTTATAAAGTTTTTGGAAAAATTTATATTAAACCCCCCTCTAATTTAAATTTTCCCTTTATTTTGTGTTTTTGGTTTTTTCTTGGGGGGTGTTTTGTATTAAACCCCACCCCCCTTTTAAATTGTAAGGGCCCTAAAAACACAACACAAAAAAACCACCAATACCCCACACAAAAAACACCCCCAAAAAATTAATACACCCAAAACACCACAAAGTTTTCGGAACCCCTTTTGGTTATTTTTGGAAAAAACAAGAACCCCAAACCCCCGGTTTTTTTTTAAAAAAAAATAGCCCCCCGGGATTTTAAATTGTTGTATTTACTTGGGGAAAATATGACAATGGTTATACCCCTTTTTTCTACATTCACCCCCTTTTAAACCCACCTGGGTGTTAATTGTAAAACGTATTTCGTTGTTTCACTTACAATTTTAGCCACTTCAAAATTTTTTCGTTACCTTTAGATTATCTGTACTTTTAGAAATTTAGGGGTTGAATTATTTTTTAAAATCCCGGCCTTTTTTTTGGTTTCTTTATTTTCCATTAAAACAGGAAAAGAAGGGAAATAAAATTTAAAAAACCCCAAAAAAAACAAAAAATTAAACGTTCTTTCTGTTGGGGCAAAAAATTTAAATTCGGTTTAAAATTACACATCCCCTTTTTTTTTCGCCGGCTTGATAAAATTTTATTTAATGGGGGAAAAACCTTTTGTTCCCTTTTTATTTTGTTTTCCCCCAAAACAGGCCCAAAAGGAAAACCAAAATGAAAAAAAAAAACAAAATTACGTTTCCCCGGGGGGAAAGGCTAAAAACCGGGTTTTAAATTTAAACATTTTTGCCGGTAAAATTTATAAAGGTAAAAACAACCCGTTTAAAAATTTCCCCCAAGAATTGCCCCAATATCTACCCTCCTTCAAACTAAGAAAAACCACCTACTTTAAATTCCCAAAAATTTTAAAGCGTTTAAAACTGAAAAATTTTTGCCATAGGGCCATCCCCTTAAAGTAGAAAAAAAAAAAAAAAGGGAGAAAGGAGGGGAAGAGGAAGGAAGAGAGAGAGAGGAGGAGAGGAGAGAGAGAGAGAAAAAGGAGAGAGAGGGAAAAAGAGAGAGAGGGGGGAAAGGGATGAGAGAAAGAAGAGGAGTAGATGAACGAAAGAGAGAGAGATAGAGAGAGAGAGAGGGGAGGGAGGGGAGAGGGGAGAAGAGAGAGAGAAGAGAAGGAGAGAGAAAAAGGGGGGAGAGAGAGAGAGGAGAGAAAAAGAGAGGGAGAAAAAGAAGGGAGAAAAAAGAAAAGAGAGAAAGAGAGAGAGAGAAAGGAGGAGAGAGAAAAAGAGAGAGAGAGCGAGAAGGAGGAGAGAGGTAGAAAAGAGAAAAGGAGAAAGACAAAAGAGAGAGGGGGAAAAGAGGGAAAAAAAAAAAGAGAGAGAGAGAAAAAAAAGGGGAGAAAGAAAAGGGATTGGAGAGAGAGAAAAAAAAAGAGAGAGAGAAAAAAAAGGACAGAGGGGGAAAAAAAGAGAGAAAAAAAAAAGGGCGAAGAGAGAAAAAAAGAGAGAGGAAAAAAAGAGAGAGAAAAAGAGAGAGAAAAGAGGAGAGAGAAAAGTTTGGAGAGAGAAAAAGGAAGGAGGGGGGAGAGAGAGAGAGGGGAAAAAAGACCCGCGAAAGAGAGAGAGAGGGAGACGAGAGAAAAGAAGGGAAGAGAGAGAAGAGAGGGGAAAAAAAGAGAGAGGGGAGAGAAAAGGGGGAGAGAGAAAAGGGGGAAAAAGAGAGAGAGAGAAAAGGGGCAACGAGAGAGAGAGAGAAAAAAGGAGGAAGGGGAGAGAGCGAGAAAAAGAGAGGGGAAAAAAACCCAAAAACGGAAAAGAGAGAAAAAAAAGAGAGAGGAAGAGAGGAGAGGGAAAACCGGAGGAGAGAGAGAGAGAGAAAAGAGAGGGGAGAGAAAAAGAGAGAGAGAGATGAGGAGAGGGGAGAGGGGAAAAAGAAGAAAAAGCGGGGAGGAGAAAAAGAGAGAGAAAGAGAGAAAAAAAAGAGAGAAAAAGAGAAAAAGAGGAAAAAAAGAGAGAGGGAGGGGAGAGAGAGAAAACCCGAAAAAGAGGGAGAGAGGGGAGGGGGAGAGGAGAGGGGCAAAAAGAGAGAGAGAGGGGGAGGAGAGAGAGAGGGAGAAAAGAGAGAAAGGGAGAAAAAAGGGAAAAAAGAGAAAAAGGGAAGAAGAAAAAGAGAGAAAGAGACGGGGAGAGGAGAAAGGGGAGAGAGAAAAGAGAGAAAAAAGGGAGAAGAGGGGGAAGAGAGGGGACGAAAACAAAAAGGAAAGAGAAAAGGGGAAAAGGTAAAAGAAAAAAGAGAGAAAAAGAAAAGGAAAAGAAAAGAAAAGAGAAAAAAAAGAAAAGAGAGAAAAGAGAAAAAAAAGAGAGAGACAAGAGAAATGAAAAGGAAGAGAGAGAGGAGAAAAAGAGAGGAGAAAGAGAGGGGAGAAAAAGGGGGAGAGAGAAAAAAAGAGAAAAGGGGAAGAGGGGAGAGAAAAAGCAAAAAAAAAGAAAAAAGGGAAAAAGGGGCGAAGAGAGAGGAGGAGAGAAAAGAGGGGAAAGAGAAAAAAAGGAGGGGAAAAGAGGGAAAAAAGAGGAGAAGAGAGAGGAGAGGAGAAAAGAGGGAGTGGGGTGATTTTGGTTTAAATTGGAAAGTGGTGAGTGTCGTGGTAAAACGGGGATTTTTTGTGTGTGTTGTGTGTGTGTGTGTGGGGGGTGGTTTTTGTGGGGTGTGTGTGTGTGTGTTAGTGTGTGTGTGTGTGTGTTGTGTGTGTGTGTTGTGTTTTGGTGTGTTTTGGGGGTAATGGATAAAAGGGCTTTATACAAAAGATAAAGACAGGGCAAGGACGGGGTTTAAAAATAGTTAAGACAAAAGGTTAAAAAAAGAAAATTGAAAGATAGAAAAGACAGACAGGTACTTTAAATGACAGGGGTTAAGATATAGAAAAGTTAAAGAGATAGTTTAAAGATCGACAGACAGACGTTTTACATCCCACTTTGGGGCTTCCAACCCAAAGGCCGTCAATCCCCTTCATACTTTAAAGAAACCTGGGATTTCCCAAACAAACTTTCGGGTGTCAACTAAAACCGTCCCCTGGCTTTTAACCTATTCCCCCTTGTTCAAAACTTCCCCCCCCCGGGCCTTCTTCCCATAACTAAAAATGCCCGAAATAATTTTTCAGAATCCCTCCCTAAAACACTTTTCCTTTCGCAACCCCTCCATCGAATTTTTTCCCTTTCCCCGGGGAGGGGCGCACAATTTCTTTCCACGGAAGGACCTCACCCACAAAAGGGGAAACTGCCCTTCTTTTCTGGGAAAAGAGCCCGCACGAGCAGGAGCCCCCCTCCCCAAAAACCCCCAAACCCTCCTCTCGCCGCCGTCCCCTGGGTACGCGCGCACGGATGCCATTGTTACATAAGGCAATTCCAGGCAGGCGAGGAGCATCCGTTCACAGCCCCTCCCTCCATCCCTCCTTTCCCTCTCTCTTTTTTCCCCCCCCGTCTTTCCCCTACGCCCCTCTGTCCTTCCGAAACCTCCCTTTCCCCCACCCTTTTCCTCCCTTTCTTTCTCTTTTACGGACGAAAAAGAGAGGGAAGCATCGGCGGCGATAGTCATTGGGAGGAAAAAGGGAAAACGAAGCGAGTGACAGGCTGGCGAGGCAGGGGGGACTGTTTTCGTGTCCTGTGGGGAAACCCCCAAAAACCCCTTTTAAAGGGAAGAGGAAAACTCGATCTTTTTTTAATTTGATCAAGGCCCCCAAGTTAAAAACCTTTTTTCATTTCGCTTCAAGTTCAAAAACCTTTTTGGTTTAAAAGTTACAAAGTTTCGGTCTGCTTTTAACCCAATCCCTTGAAGTTTCCACCTTCTTTGTTGATCACGATTACAGCATCGCCTGCACTGGAACTTACTCTAGCCATGTTTCAAACAGACTTGGTGCTCCGGGGATAAAAGGAGTAGGAAGACAAAAAGTTTGGAAGGTAACGTGGAGGGACAGTGAGAGGAGGAAAAGGGATGAGATGAGGAAAGGAGAATAAGGGGAAGGAGGGGAAGGAAAAGGAGGAGGAGGAGGAGGAGGAGGAGGAGGAGGAGGGAGGAGGAGGAGGAGAAGGGAAGGAGGGGAAGGGAAAAGGAGAAGAGGGAAGGAAGAAGAAAAGAAAGGAAAGGGAATGGAAAGGAAGAGGAAGGAGGGAAGAAGAGGGGAGAAAGGGAAAGGAAAGGGAAAGGAAGGGGTAAGGGAATCGGAGAGGAAGTGAAAGAAGCAAAAGAAAAGGAAAAGGAAATCACAGGGAAAAGGAAAATGGAATGGGAAGTGGAAACGAGGGATTGAGTGAAAGATAACAAAGAAGACATATAATGGCGATGATAAAGAGTGGGTTCCGCAGGTATCGGAAACAAAAGAAAATTTGGAATAAATATACGAAAATATGAGGAAATAAAGGAAGACACCAGTGGCGCTCGACGAGGAAGTGAGAGGAAGGAAAAGTGTAAGAGCTCGCCTCATTCCCATAAATAACAAGAGTAACAAGGCGCACATGGCGTCTCTAGCGCACAACTCTCCCTGCTGTGTGTCACTGTGGCGACTGGCACTGGGCTGCTGTACGTCTGCGAACTGTAGTAGAACGGCAGTGCGGCACTCGGACAAAAATAAGGGTGACAACTCTCAAGGGAAGGTGAAGGCCCATTACTGGGGGCCAAGGTGAAGGCTCAACATCTAAAGGCAGGGATGAAGGTCTAGTTCTGAATGCAAGGTGAAGGTCTTATCTCTAGAGGTAAATGTGTAATCTCTGAAGACAAGGTGAAGGTCTAATCTCAGAGGGCAGGGTGAAGGTCGAACCTCTGAAGGCACAACCTAATAAGACGGGATGAAACTACAACCTCTGAAGGTAGAGTGAAGGTTTATCTCTATAGACAGAGTGAACGCCCAACCTCAAAAAGGCCTAACCCTCCCGAACCAGACGACGAGTGTGCGAGGGTGCCAACGGACAGCCATCAGAGAGGGCCTCGACGTAACGAGGGCGAGGCGAGGCCGTAATGCAATGCCGCCGGAGAGAGGGCCCAACGACGACACTAATTACTTTCTAATTACCCCACATTACCTAGACGCTGCCCTAATCTCGTGCAAGGAAGCACACCACACGGCTAACCCCTCATTTGTCAAGGCGAAGGATGGGGGTAGGGGTGCCAGGGGGAGGAGCAAGGAGAAGGGGAAGATGGGGAGATAAAGGGAGTGGAAAGAGGGGAAGGCGAGGGAAGAGAGAGGAGGAAAAGGGGAACGCAAGGGGGTAAAAGAGGAGGAAGATGGGAAGCCGAGTGAAAAGGGAGAAAGACAGAAGGAAGACAAAGGAATATGGGAAAAGAAATAAGGTGAAGAAGATGGGGAAGATGAAGAAATGGGGAAAAGGAAAAAGAAGAAGGGAAACCAAGGACGAAAGCAAGGAGTATGAGAGGAAGGCGAGGGCAAAGGAAGGATCAGGTGAACGGGGGACGAGACGAGGCGGCTGAGGAAAACGATGATGATGAGACATGAGAAGGAGGAGAAGGAGGAGGAGGAGGAAGAGGAGGAGGAGGGAGGAAGAGGGAGGAGAGGAGGGAGGAAGAGGGAGGAGGAGGGAGGGAGGGAGGGAGGAAGGGAGGGAAGGAGGGAGAGGAAGAGGGGAGAGGAAGAGGAGAGAGGAAGAGGAGAGAGGTAAGAGAAAGAAGAAGAGAGAGGAAGGAGGAGGGGAGAGAGGAGGAAGGAGTGGAGCAGGGGAAGAGGAGGAGGGGATCGCGATGATAACGATAACGATCAAGCGAGGCGGAGGGATGATGGCAATGATGATGGAGATGCAGGTGAAAATGATGCTGTACCGTACTGGTAATGATATGAAGTAGAATAATGATTATTGATATTGATATAGATGATGATGATGATGATGATGATGATGATGATGATGATGATGATGATGAGATGATGATGATGATGGGGAGGAGGAAGAAGGTGTGGAAGAGCGAGAGGGACAGAGGGAGGGGGAGAGGGGAGGGGGAGAGGGGAGGGGGAGAGGGGAGGGGGAGAGGGGACTGGGAGGAGGAGGAGGAGGAGGAAAGGGCAGGATGAAGAGGAAAAGGTGTGGCACGCGGAGAAAGAAAAGCACGCAGAGGAGAGATATGGAACGTGAGAACGCAAACGCGAGGAAAAGAAGGCGACAGAGCAAGAAAAGGGCACACCAACCGTAGAAAAACATAGAAGATTAATGTGTAGCACGAAGACCTTTTGCCAGAGAACGAAAGATGACTCACCACCACACGCGTCATGACAGCTTATTTATTGATCATATTTAGATCATTAGATCAAGGCCTTTACCTGCTCACAGCCAAGCCGACTGTATACACTCCGTCCGCCGCCAGCCTTCGCGTGTGGAAAG
Organism: Penaeus monodon; assembly: GCF_015228065.2. Lineage (NCBI taxonomy): Eukaryota > Metazoa > Arthropoda > Malacostraca > Decapoda > Penaeidae > Penaeus > Penaeus monodon. Next base: position 8,919,214 of record NC_051424.1, on the reverse strand, counting down.
AGCGGAGGGAGGTAATGCTACGAGAGGGAAAGGGAAGCTGAGAGGAACAAAGAGAGGCAGGGGAAAGGAGAGAGGCAGGGGAAAGGAGAAAGGAGGGGAAAGAGGGGAAAGTGAGAGGGGAGAGAGAGAGGGGAAAGTGAGAGGAGAGAGAGAGAGGAGGGGAGGGAAGGAGAGAGGGGGAGAGGAGGAGAGAGAGGAGAGAGAGAGAGAGAGAGAGAGAGAATGGAGGAAGAGAGGAGGAGAGAGGAGGAGGGGGGAGGGAGGGAGGGGGAGGGAGGAGGGAAGGGAGAGGAGAGGAGAAGAGAGAGAGAGGAAAGAGGAGAGGAGAGAGAGAGAGGAGAGGAGAGAGAAGGGAGGAGAGAGAGAGGGAGAGAGAGAGAGGGGAGAGAGAGAGAGGAGGGAGAGAGAGAAAGGGGGGAGGGAGGGAGGGAGAGAGGGAAGGAGGGAGGGAAGGAGGGAGAGGAGAGGAGAGGAGAGGAGAGGAGAGGAGAGAGAGAGGTCGATCTGGGCCGAGAACCAGTATAGGCCTATAGAGTATATATACTGTCTCTGCTAACAAGATAATGATACTTCTTACCAAATGCAGAAAAGAACTGTCGAGATTATCAGTGGGCGTGTGTGTGTGTTGTTTGTTTGTTTGTTTGTCTATGTATGTATGTGTGTGTGTTGTGTGTGTGTGCATGTGTGGTGTGTGTGTGTGTGTGTGGGTGGGATGTAGTGTTGTGTGAGGTGTGGTTGGTAGTGTGATGTGTGTGAGGGGTGTGTGTGTTGTGGTGGGTAGTTGAGGTGGTGAGAGAGAGGAGAGGAGAGAGAGAGAGAGAGAGAGAGGGGAAAAAGAGAGAGAGAGGAAGAGAGAGAGAGAGAGGAGAGAGAGAGAGAGAGAGAGAGAGAGAGAGAGAGAGAGAGAGAGAGAGAGAGAGAGAGAGAGAGAGAGAGAGAGAGAGAGAGACTGGCCTTGATATGTGATAGGTTATCAATACGTAATGATAAGACACCGGATGAAGTGATAACACTACATCCAGGAAAAAAATGAAGTAGCAATGGCAGGGACAAAAACAAAAAATAACAATTATAACAGAACACGAGCAAGAATAAATATTTAAAAAAATACATTAATACTAATACTAATAATGATAATAAAGATAATAATAATAAAAATTATAAGTGATAATAATAAGAACAATAACACTAAGAACAAAAAATAAGAACAATAACATTAAGACCAATAATAATAAGACGAACAATAACAATAAGAACAATAATAATAAGAACAATAAAAAAACAATTAACAATTTTAATACCGACAATAATGTTTCTGGCATAAACAGTATCATAATGATATTGATTCTTCATTATCCCATACCCATCAAAACGTTCAGATCCGAATTAGGCCTACCTGGACGCGCAAATGGGATCACACGCCCTTCTTGCTCCGACGTGCAACATCATCAACGTCTCCTTACCAAGTCACGTAATATCACACACGACTGAAGGGACCGACTTCTGTGGTTCAGCCATTGAATTTCCACGTATTAAGGATGTTTTATCGTGTGATACCGTACCTATCTGTTACGGCGGTGACTGAAGCTTAATTAGTGAGGCTGAGCTATTTGCCGACTTTAATCGTTCAACAATACGTGACAAAATTACCATCATCATTTACTGGTACAACCAAGAGACCTTTTTTTTCTTTTTTTTCTTTATCTGTCTCTCGCTACTCTCTCTCTCTCTCTCTCTCTCTCTCTCTCTCTCTCTCTCTCTCTCTCTCTCTCTCTCTCTCTCTCTCTCTCTCTCTCTCACTTTAGCCATCTTTATCAGATAAATGTTCCCATCGGCATATATGGTACACTTCACCACAGCATACCGTGTGAACAGCAGCTAACCCCACTGCAGCCGGTCCACCCATCGCAGGTTAACCTCTGCCCCAGCACATTCACTAGCAACCACAAATCTTACGACTCCATCATTAACCTTTCGCGCACCTTCCTTAAGATCCGACTTCCGTGAGTCAAAATTTCTATTATGTACCCAAGCTCACAGACCAACGTTGTGTTCACAGCTGATATTGTGCAAGGAAAGTGCCGTGTGTTCAGTCACCATAATCTATGCTCTCTCGGTCCACTCTAGCATGCCAAATTGCTGCGGTAATGATCACAATCTGTATTTGTCCCCAGATACGCGGCGCAAGTCAATCGTAGTAAAGCGAGACTGGTTATGATTCTAATACGATTTCAAGAGTCGACTTTTATCACAAATTTTCTGCGTCAGTCCAAGGAAGGGTAATAATTCCTAGCTTATGATAACAGCCTCATTGGAGCAAGAATTGCAATCTTACATTCACAACCTTCATACAACTGTTCAAGAAAAAATACCATTTACAATCACATAAAAACAACAACATCGGGAGACAAACCAGAGGTAAAACTTTCACGAACTTTAGGACAAAAAATGGACAATGGTTAAAAGGTATAGCGCTGGCATGAGGTAACTCAGTCAAAGAGAAACTGAAGCCATTCTGCGATGACGCCATAAAGCAAATATCACTCGGCCATAATCATGCGAAAAACTGACATTCTAACTACACCCAGACATATGTTACAAAAGAAGAAAATATGCTCACGTGCAGAAAATTATGTTATAAATGCACTACGACGCTCGGATAACTCCGGCCTTTTCACTTTCACGAATGCCCCTCTCCTCTCCCTATGTCCCCTCTTTGTCTGTCTCGGGCTGTCTCTCCTTTTCCATCCCTCTCTGTATGTGCTTATAAGCTACAGGTTTCCATGCGCGCGCGCGTGTGTGTGTGCGTGCGTGTGTGTGTGTGTGTGTGTGTGTGTGTGTGTGTGTGTGTGTGTGTGTGTGTGTGTGTGTGTGTGTGTGTGTGTGTCTGTGCAGGTGTGTGTGTGTGGGTGTCTGTGCAGGTGTGTGTGTGTGTCTGTGCAGGTGTGTGTGTGTGTCTGTGCAGGTGTGTGTGTGTGTGTGCCTGTGCAGGTGTGTGTGTGTCTGTGCAGGTGTGTGTGTGTGTGTCTGTGCAGGTGTGTGTGTGTGCCTGTGCAGGTGTGTGTGTGTGCCTGTGCAGGTGTGTGTGTGTGTCTGTGCAGGTGTGTGTGTGTTGTGTCTGTGCAGGTGTGTGTGTGTGCCTGTGCAGGTGTGTGTGTGTCTGTGCAGGTGTGTGTGGGTGTCTGTGCAGGTGTGTGTGTGTGTGTGTGTGTGTGTCTGTGCAGGTGTGTGTGTGTGTCTATGCAGGTGTGGGTGTGTGTGTCTGTGCAGGTGTGTGTGTGTGTCAGTGCAGGTGTGTGTGTGGGTGTCTGTGCAGGTGTGTGTGTGTGTCTGTGCAGGTGTGTGTGTGTGGGTGTCTGTGCAGGTGTGTGTGGGTGTCTGTGCAGGTGTGTGTGTGTGTGTGTGGAGGTGTGTGTGCAGATGCTTATTATGTTTGTGTGTGTGTATATATATAATATATAATAAATATAATATATATATAATATATATATAATATATATATTATATATATATTATATATCACATATAAATATATATATATATATATATATATATATATATATATATATATATAGATAGAGAGAGAGAGAGAGAGAGAGAGAGAGAGAGAGAGAGAGAGAGAGATTTTTGTGTGTGTGTGTGTGTGTGTGTGTGTGTGTGTGTGTGTGTGTGTGTGTGTGTGTGTATGTGTTGTGGTGTGTTTGTGTGTGTGTGCTGGTGTGTGTGTCTGTGCAGGTGTGTTGTGTGTGTGCAGGTGTGTGTGTGTGTGTGTGTGTGTGTGTGTGTGTGTGTGTGTGTGTAGAGTGTGTGTGGTGTGTGTGTGTGTGTGTGTGCGGCGCTGTGTGTGTGTGTGTGTGTGTTTGTGTGTGTGTGTGTAGATGTGTGTGTGTGTGTGTGTGTAATGTGTGTGTGTGTGTGTGTGTGTCTAGATGTGTGTGTGTGTGTGTGTGTAGTTTGCATGTGTGTGTGTGTGTGTGTGTGTGTGTGTGTGTGTGTGTGTGTGTGTGTGTGTGTGTGTGTGTGTGTGTGTGTGTGTGTGTTCGTGCGCGCGCGGTGTGTGTGTTGGGCAAAGTCAGTTTTCTGTACATAATAGTTAGCCTGAAAAGCGAAAACGTAGGCCTATATTCCTACAAATACGTATCGGGCGGTCACCTTCAAAGCCACATGTCAGTCATCTAAACATCAAAAATACATCTACTAATAATCCATAGAGCTACCATTTACAACATATGCCGCCAGGTCACCTAAGGCACATGTAGAACTGTTTAATAATTATCTCCACAAAAGGGAATAGCCACCTTCACACACACACAAAAGATAATCAATTTTAGAGGCAACGCGACAGCCTCCTTCCCACGGAATTCTGTCATATTAGCAATGCAAATAACAACATGGTTTGTTACATAAAATAATTGCAGAAAACTGAGATCTCTATTATTCATGGTTTCCTTATCCAGCTACCTTTCCAAGACGCAGATAGTTTCTCTGTAAACAACCCACTATTTGCACAAAGGGGAGGCATTTTTATGAGTAATATAAACACTGTTTCTATCTAAATACTGAATGGCCATGCTCGGAGTATATAAATCACCGGTGAAAACCTACGGGAAATATACGCCATACACCAGTACGTGTCCCGAGGAATATTTTAACATCTCCCAAGACCAGGTCGTGGTTAGTCATCCTGGCATTCTAGGAAATGTCGCCACCTCCTGATCAGTCAACTTTCACATGTTCAAGGTATATCTCACATTTTCTCCTGAAACGTCAACCTTCAAAACGACTGCATTACCCCATCACCGGTGTAATATACTTCGGTTATCGAATCACCTAAATACACGGTACTGGCTTTGTTCTTGTTCACACCCAGTGGCTACTGAATAACAGAAAACGAAGAGACAAATACGCAATTGGACTCCCATAATATCACTGAAATCCCTACGAATATGCGTCTTTTCTTTTCATTTATTTCGATGTGCAGTTTCTTAGCGAAATAGTCCTTTCGTTGCATTACGCGACGTAGCAAATAGTCCTTCCAGTCCTACATTCGTTTCAAGAAAAAAATGAGGTGTGAACCGGATTTGTCTATTGAAACCAGCCTCTGAGGTTTCCGTTCGACCTTTTCAAAAAAAAAGGAGGGGAGGGGGGAATACACCGGCACCCATCTTCACATAGTCCTAGTTTTTGTCATACATCAACAAAACAAAAGATGAACAACAAACACTGCCCTCCCCCCGTCCACCCACAAAGGGAAAAAATAAGACACAGCGCACAATAAGAGGACGATTTTGTGTTATGTTAGCTTTCGATTTTGTTAGAAGAAAAGTTAATAATTTCCGTCAAATCCTTCGTGTGGGAACTGGGCATCTCGGGGGAGGGGGGAGGGGGAGAGCGGGGGAGGAGGGGCGCGCACTCCCTTGTTATACCTCATTTCTGGCTCTTTTTACCCTGTGACCGTGCCCACGCCATGCATTCACCTCCATTATCCTTCGCTCTGCCCCGAAAAGGGTATATTTCCATGCCCAGGATAGATTTTGAGGAGGGAGGAGCGGGGTCAGTGACTGAGTCCCTGGCTAAGCCTCCACCTGATCATAACAACGGTTCAAACAATCGCTTCTTACCTTCACATCGTAGGTATAACGTGGCTAGCAGGTATATGATCGTGTAGCTCCATAATCCCATGTTTATAGGCACTGATAAATTTCTTAGGATTCAACATATAGTCCCAATATTTACACTAAAATTTACACTAACATTTCTCACACACCCGCTTTGTCTTCACCATGATCACACACTGAGCCTCGGTGACGTCACGAGAAGGAAGAACGCCAGGGTTAAGCCGAGGGGTTGCCGGCTAGAGCGTTTGGAATTGTATAGAGGATAGTAGAAGGTTTCGCTATGTTTACAAGTTTGAGTTTGTTTCTGTATGTGTTATTATATGAGCGTTTGGTAGACACTTGTTTTGGGTGTCTGTGCCAGGTTCTTCTTATTTTTTTTGTATTTTACATCGAAGCTATAGAAGTTGCTAAATACCGCAATAATATATTTTTAGAAGTGTTATTACATTGATATTATCAACCGACAAGTTAACGAGATTCTCCTTTTCACACTATGCCATGGTCTGCTAAACTCAAAGCAATAATACAATGCCACAAAAAAATACGAGGAAAAACTTCTGGAGAAGTACTTATTCAAGGAAAATGGTTGAAGTCCGTTTTCTGTCATCTTTGTGTGCTGCGTCCAGGGCAGCCGAGGTTATGCGACGTCGTTGAATTGTGTTGCACTTTCTGATTACACCTTGAGCTAGAACATTTGTGGATGCATTGTGGATATATTAAATAGACTGAATTATGTGCTCGCATATCTTCAAGGTTATTCCCAACTAAAATATGATCTGTCATACTTAGCGATATAAAGAGGAGTGCTTTGTACCAAAAGGAACGGTAGTCTTTGTTCGCTCTGAATGTTTGCATCCCTGATATACCGTAGGGCTGTTATCATTCTTGCCTGTCGACGTGCTGCTGAAGGAATGTCCATGTACCATACTCTGCACTTGATACATCACACACACACACACACACACACACACACACACACACACACACACACACACACACACACACACACACACACACACACACACACACACACACACACACACACACACACATATACATATGTGTGT